>NC_135370.1:169487823-169735323 GCF_049243985.1 Paroedura picta
AATGTGGTTTTCAGCCATGGGACATATCTCAGTTAAAATACTGACCATGGGCATGATTCTGAAACCAGTTTGGGAACTTCACCTTGTTCAAAATGCAGCTGCTGTTCGGTGCTGATTGATCCTGGCGACTCTTACAAAACTTCACTGGCTTCCTGCTCATTTCCAGATGCCGTCTAAAAGTTCTGGGCTTAACTTCTAAGGCTCTGAGCACTCTGGTACCAGTAAACCTTAAGGACCAACATCTGCCGTGTGAGCCTGCACAAGCGGTTTGACCCTCTCCTCGGCTGTGCTTCATAACCCCCTGCTTTCTTTCGTACTCGGGTCTCTACTACTTTCTGCCACTGGCCCCGGAATCTATCCTCACAGTATCTGAAACCCACTAGTGTTTTTGCATAGTGTAGATTTAACTTATATCACCACCTGCATCCGGCTGGCACAGGTAGGCTCTACCAACTGGACACATCCTATCGGCAACTTATGGTGTGCCAGTGTAGGCTTAAGAGAAGCTCAGCGAAAGAGCCTCTGCTTGTCCTGCAGAAAATCCTAGGTTCAATCCCTGCCATCGGAGGTCCACCGGAGACCCTTGAGAGATGCTACCAGTCAGTGTAGACAATACTGACCTTTATGGACCCACGGCCTGATACAATTTAAGCCTGCTTCTTGTGCTTATGTGTGCTCAAGGACTTGTTTCTGCCACCCACCTGCAACCCAGCAAGGCTACCACACGTGGCAGGTAGGCTGTGGTCAAATTGGTGTGCACCCCTGGTATCCCTTAATGCCTACATAAACATAGTGACCCAGACAGATTCTGGGTAGAAAGGGGCAGAATAAAGTTTGAGATCCGTGGTAGCGTTAAGACCAACGAAGTTTTATTCTGGGTATAAGCTTTTGTGTGCACGCACGCTTCTATGCGTGAAGAAGTGTGTGTGCACACAAAAGCTTATACCCAGAATAAAGCTTTCTTGGTCTTAAAAGTGCCACTGGAGTCAAAATATGTCATGCCGAGATTTTTACAAGGTACAGTGTATCCATCATGCTATGAAGAGTTAAAAAACTTAAATCCAACAAGCACAAAATTCAGGCCTTCACTGTTTACCTGTAGCTCTTGGTACAATTTCTTTAATTCCACAGCCGCAGGCCCCGTCATCTGCCCGTTGTAAGACTGGAATCCATTCAACTTCCCTTTTCTCAAGTCTTCCAGCTGTTGAGTAAGCTGGTCTACTTTTAACACTGCCGCTTGCAATTCCTGTTGCTTTTCTTGGAACATGGCACTGATATGCTCTATCTCGGTAGCTGGGATTAAAATGTAAAATGATACACACACACATTAATTGAGTGGCCACGAGCGATGCTCTGTAAATATTTTTCTTGACGTTTCAGTGATTATATGTCCGGCAGAATTACAAGGGCAGGAAGAATGGAGGAGGAAATGTGTCCCATGTCAGGGTAATTCTGTGGCAGGCAACACCAGTCTGGTGTCCCACAGCCGGGTGCACACAATCTGAGAATGCTCACCAAACTAAACTCAAGTCTCATGCCAGGAATTTCCCAACTGATGCTGCAGAGTTCCAGATGGAGGGTCCCAGTCAATATCTGCTTCATAGGATCTACTCTGCATCATACAAGTCGCTTACATTAGCCCCTGCCTTGAGTCCCTAAGGGGAGATGGGGGGAAGCAGGCCAAAAATACCATACATAAACAATAAGGGGCAAATGTGGGAGGCGGGGAAAGCAAAACGGTCACATGACTGTGCCCCATGTGCTAGCACGGGACACTCACTAAATTCCAAAACCTCATTTGCAGTGAGGATTCCCCTGGATGTTAGTAAATAAATCTAAGACAGATAGAGAGACGGTGAGCGATTTCCAGATTTTGGTGTCTCTAAGAACATAAAGGAATTTCATCTTACTGCCAATTCGCTAATATTTGGGGGATAGCGCACTCATACAGTTTCCCCTGCGCATGAGCAGTCATGTCCTTTCCTTGATTCAAAGGTGTTCACAATGACATGGGGAAATGCCAGTGTGAGCTGAGTGGCACATGGATACAGCTGCAGCTGTTCCCTTTTATCACAACATCTGGGAAATGAGCCATCGCGATAGCCGAAACAGCTTCCGGGGGGCTTCCACGTTCCAAAGGGCTTACACTGATGTTTCCCCATCCCACCCTGGGGCTGTAATAGGTCTCCATTAGGAGCATCTAATTAGGCTGCCCAGCCCAAGTCAGCTATTTATGGTATTCATAGCCCGCCTTTCTCACTGGCACTCAAGGCAAATTAAAGAGAGGGAGTCAACACAAGCAACAAGACGGGACATTGAGGGACAGTTTGCATAGCATATGCCAGGAGTCCCACACGATGCCTTCCTCCTCTTGGATCAGGACCTCTCTCCTTCCCCCTTTCGTCTCTTTAAGGACACTCAGAGTAACCCCCTTTCCACTGTGGGGGCCCCCTCTGCCCTCAGTCTGGTGGCTCCCGCCACAACTGTACTCTGCTTGGGCCCCGCAAATCCTCAAACTGGCTCTGGTGCTACGGGCCCTGCAAATCCTCAAACCACCCCAGCGGACAGTCCATAAACAAGGTGATACGATTTGGGTTGGAGAATGAACCAGAAACTCAGAAAACAGAAGCAAAGTATAAGCATCAACAGGACTCATTAAATGATGCAAGTTACACAGCAGGATCCAATTTACAGTGAAGTATAGACCACTGTGCCTAATAATCTGGCCAAGTAGCTTGCTGAATCATTTTGTGCCATGCTACCCTATTGACTGTGTAGAAAAGCACCTCTTGAATAATTCCATTTTCTATAGTTTGCAGAAAGCCAAGAGAGTAAGAGCGTTCCTGACCTCCTAAGGCCGGCCACTAAACAAAATTGGGGGGGGGGGGGGCACAACAGAGAAGGTGCAGCTTTTGCCCACTGGCAGGCTGGCACCCACAGAAGGCCCTGCTCTGACTGCCCCAAGCACTGCGAGTGATATACGTTAAAGGAAGGGGAAGAAGCCATCCCTACACAAATTGCCGTTCATGATCTTGCTGTAGTCCACCTGCCCTCGCATGGCACGGATTTTTTTCAGCTTCGTCTCCTGGGTCTCCACTCGCTCTTTCAGCTTTTGAAGCTTTTCGCTCTCGGAAACGGACTGCTGCTGGCGCCGCTCTTGCTGCTTGAGATAACGTAAACGCTGTTCCTACCGAAAGGAGGAGAACATGTAATCATGTTATTTTTAGCAGCCCGTTACCAGACACTAAAATGCGTTTTGAGATAAACCCAGTAGTTAAAGTAAATAACAGTTTTCTTGCCTGCTGAGCGTTCCGCCGGAGAATAAATGTACGCATTTAAAACTAATAACGTCCAATGCATTTTTAAAAGTTTAGCATCCCTTCTACATAAAGATCGTTGTCTAACCGGACTGCATTTCTAATTTTTCCAAAGGATCCTCAACGTTTCAGTCCTCAAGCTAGAGGCTCAAATCTCTCATGGGTACAAAAACAATTCCAGTTGAAATATTCATCCCCACACATCTGCAAGGCTTCCTGTAACATGTATTTCCTGCTGCTCAAACGTGCTTCCTCCCACGCCAAAATGGCTCCTAACCCTCCATTACACAATTTCCCAGCGGAAACGGTGACCAGCAGAGGACTACAAAACGGCAAAGATAAGGAGATCGGCGGCAGGATAAGAGGCACTTCGTTAGACAGAACAAATCCAGGAAATGCTTCCTTTTTATGCCGGCGGCCTTCTTGTTTAACAGCTACAAAGGTAACTCAAAAGGTACACGCTTCATTTTTCTTACCTAATGCAACACAAACTTCAGTTTGCAGGTTTCATAAAGGTCTGCGGGACGTGTCTGCATTGTCAAAACTAGAAAACTGCTTTTGTCACAGAAATACAATTGTACTGAAATGTCATGTCCGCTTTGCCGATGGCACTAAATCCTGGGTCACTTATAGATGCCTCAAGTCTAGAGCAGGTGGATTCAAGTTTTATAGCACTTTAAAGATGGGCAAGCTTTTTGTGGTTTAGAAGGAGGAGGGTTGGTTCTTATATGCCACTTTTCTCTACCTGAAGGAGTCTCAAAGCGGCTTACATTTGCCTTCCCTTTCCTCTCCCCACAACAGACACCCTGCAAGGGAGGAGAGGCTGAGAGAGCCCTGATATTACTGAAGAAGAAGAGAACTGGCTCTTATATGCCGCTTTTCTCTACCCAAAGGAGTCTCAAAGCGGCTTACATTCGCCTTTCCTTTCTCTCCCCACAACAGACACCCTTTGAGGGAGGAGAGGCTGAGAGAGCTCTGATATTACTGAAGAAGAAGAAGAGCTGGTTCTTATATGCCGCTTTTCTCTACCCGAAGGAGTCTCAAAGCGGCTTACATTCGCCTTCCCTTTCCTCTCCCCACAACAGACACCCGGTGAGGGAGGTGAGGCTGAGAGAGCCCTGATATTACTGCTCAGTCAGAACAGCTTTCTCAGAGCCCAACGTCACCCAGCTGGTTGCATGTGGGGGAGCACGGAATCAAACCTGGCTTGCCAGATTAGAAGCCCGCACTCCTAACCACTACACCAAGCTTTCAAGAGTCATAGATTATATCCCCAAAATCTTTTGGGTCTCTCTAAGGTACTACTAGACTCAAACCTTGCTCTTCTACTGCAGATCAAAACACTACCTATCTTCCTGAAAAAATCTAGGCCAAATATTCATTATTGTCTACATCAGTGGTCCCCAACATACCACCCGTGGGCACCACAGTGCCTGTTAATACCTTTCAAGGTACCCACAGAGTGTTTTTAGAATGTGGGTGAGGCTATTGCCTGTCAAGGCTTTTGATAGCTGCATAGATTTTTTTTAATAATATCGTTTTGGCAGCTGCCACCACCGCAGCACAAGGATCTTCACTGCAGGACTGAAGTGCAGCAGCCATTTTGTGGGCTCTGCCTCCTGTGGCAGCCATTTTGTGACTGTACCAACCATGCTGCATCAGAATTCCAAAGGTGCCCACTGTTGTGAAAAGGGGACCCCTGGTCTATGTATCCATATCAAAAGCTCGCCTGGCCAGTCTTAAGGGCTCTCACCAATAGCATCAAATGGGTAGCCGTGTTGACCTGAAGTAGCAACAATAGCAGTTACTCTACCTGAAAACTGCCCTGTAGCGGTATTGAATGGGATGCATCTGTGCAGCTGCAGCACAAAGATTTACTACACTGCTGCAGCATCGGAAAAACATAATACTCATTCAGAGCAAGATCCTGTGCTGAGCATGCTGTCTGCTTTTTGTTTTAACTTGCACGTCATAAAATCCCTCCAGTGATCAGAGCGCTTTTTTGGGAACAGGATGGATTCAGGCAAATCTGAGCAAAAACAGCATCATAGGATGCCTCACCACCTACCCTGGGTTAATATTATATTAGTCCTTGGTCATCAAGGTTTTCAAACTGCTGGGATTTGGCGACTTTTCCAAAGTCAGCATTTTTTCAGTCCCCTTCCCTAGGAAGTTGTGTTTACCTTGGCAACCAACATTTGCTGCTGATTTTCGATCTGCTGCTGTTGCCTGGCGGCCATATCCTGGAGCTCAGAAAGCGTGAGTTCAACACGTGGATTCCCAACCTGGAGGGGAAACAGAAAAGCAACATTAGAGAGTCACCCATCCCATAAGCCCTCGGACTCTTCCCGTATTTAATAACTGACCCTAAACACAGTTAATAAGCAGTACACGTTTGCTCTGTTTGTTTGTTTGTTTTAAAGATTCAGATTTCTATAAATAAGTGCTACAGTATCCTGGGGCACACTAGTGTGCTATAAGAAACACAGTTCCTTGAAAGTCACCATGCTGGATGTGTAAACACCTTTCTCTCTCTATGCCCCTCAGAGCAGGAATGCTCTTTGCCACACCGATCCTGTCATAATGAAGGAAGAAGTTAAGGACCCAGGCCACGCTACGCATTTATTTATTATTTATTTATAAGCAGATTTCTAGGCCTCCCCTATCGGCACTGCTGTCTCAGGACGGTTTACAGCACTGTTAAAACATGGAACTGTTAAAATGATTAAAACAATTGAAATGAATAACTGAATCCACCAATAAGCGACGGGTGATATCTCCATGTGGTTTTTCTCGTCGGGACGGGCAAAGGAGCTGTTGGGATTGTAGCAGGGGAGGCCCACTATGGTTTATTTTTATTTGTCCAAACTGGCCTCAACCGTAAGCCTGGCGGAAGGACTCCATCTTGCAGGCTTGCTGTGTTAGTTCTGTTAGGGCCTTGAGGTTCTCAAGGAGCTCATTCCACCAGGCGGGGGCCAGGGCCACTCAGACCTCTTTTGGGCCGGGGATTACCAGGTGAGTAATTGTTACAGAGCCAAAACCTTGATGCAAACCCAGAACTCTACCAGGAGCCAATGCAGCTGCCGCAATGCCGGTCTAATGTGGGCCCTCCGTGGTATCCTAGTGAGGACCTGGGCGGAGGCATTTTGGACTAGTTGTAATTTCCGTGTTAGGGTCAAGGGTAGGCCCACATAGAGTGAGTTACAGTAATCTAGTAAGGTGACTGTCGCATGGATCACTCTGGTCAGGTGTTCAGTGGTCAGAAACGGTACCATTGTCTAGACCTTTTTAAGGCTGCGGACCGGGGGGGGGGGCGTTTCGGCACATGCGCTGGCAGCCGCTCTTCCCTCTCCCCCCCCCCTCCGCAAAAAGAAGCTTGCCAGGCCACAAGCTAATCGGCTGCTTTGGTGGCTGATTTGCTTGCGGCCTGGGAAGTTTCTGACTGCGGGGGGGGGGGGGGGAGAGGGAGCCCCAGCCCGGTGCCGTGGCCCGATGTTTGGGGACCACTGGTCTAGACAGTAAAGCCTTTGAACCTTGACTGGTTGGGCCAAATATCTATTTATTTATGTAATTTATTGTCCACCTTTCTCATTAAGACTCTAGGAAGATTACACAACATAAATCAGTGTGATCAATAGAATAAGATATCTAATAATCAAAGTAATAGGATTAGGATTACCCGAATTTGAAAACAAAACATAATTAGACGTGTCAAAAATGCCAGAAAGTAGGATTATGTAGGTAGATAATGCAAGACAATCTATACTGCAAACTGATAGCATGTGCTATACACCACGAGGTATCCTGAAGTCCCACTCTCTCAATTAAATCACCTTCCTGAATCGTTACATCATAATATAGTCCTACTGATTTATAAAAATGCCTCTTCCAAACAATACTGCTTTACATCGTTTGCAGAGTGCCAGAAAAGTGGGGGGGTATCTTCATTCCTTCTCAGACAGGCCATGCCCCAAAGTGATGTCATCCACTTGCAGAGGGGGAGGGGGAGAGGAAGATATGTGCAAAAGGCCTCAATAGATAAACAAAGGTGTTAATGGTGAGGAATGGGGGGCAGACCTGCAAAATAGGATGGTTAGCCAGGAAGGCTGGAGGCACAACAAACTGGATTAAGCCGCAGTTGTCGAGTGAAGTATATCTCTACCTCACTTCAGAACCACCCCGGTTTTAAAAACTTGGAACACTTCACACTAGTAAAATGCCTGCCATTATGTATGTATGTATATTTATTTATTTCATTTATATCCTGCCCTCCTCTAAAGCTCAGGGGATGGGGCAATGATAGGGGCTAAACCAGGGGTCCTCAACCCCCGGTCCACGGCCCGGTACCAGGCCACAAACGCCATGGTACCGGGCCACCAGCGGCCGCGCCTTCCTCCCCCCCCTGCAGCGAAACGGGGGGAAGAAGCAGGCATGGCCGCCGGCGACGGCAGCGACGCAAACGCACACGTGCGGAGCTGCCGCGCATGCGTGTTTGCGCCCCCTGCTGGCGAAAACACGCACGCGCGGCAGCTCTGCGCATACGCGTTAGCGCCACCTAGTGCCGAAAACGTGCATGCGTAACAACTGCGTGTGCATGTTTGTGAGCGGCGGCGGCGGCCGGGCCGCCGGCTCTCTCCAACCCTCGGAGGCGGTCCCCGACTACTAGAAGGTTGGGGACCGCTGGGCTAAAGGAGCCCTGATTACAGGAGCCTGGCTGGGAAAGGAGGGCAGGCTCTTTCTCTGCTATTGGTCAAGCATTGTCTACTGACTCCAAGCTCTGCTCTCATAGACTCCAAAGGCTCAGCACTTGTCTATCTCTGATTTCAGTGTTTTACTTCTTTTCATTGCAGTGGATGGCAGCCATAGCACCACTATGCCCGGGAACAGATGGAGCAAGAAAAATCTTGCATCCAACCCCGGACGCTGATGCTCCTACAAAGAAGATGCCCTGAAGAGTCAAGCTTTGTTTATATGTCAAGTGAGTCACGTTATATGGAAAAAACTGAGGCACTTAAAACATTCTTAGATAGAGTCTCGAGATGAGAGGCAAAAAGAAAGGACCGCTATAGAGCTCCTGGGGAGACTACAGCACTTACATTACTTATCCTCTGCCTTTCTCACTGGGACTAAAGGCTGATTATACACGGAGGGAGTTAGCAAAATCAACGGATGGGGCATTCAATAAATGATGAAGTCATGTTGTGAAACAGAAGGAGAACCTTCCTGACCTCCTCAGGCTGGCAGATGCTGATCTTACTACTTGCAGGTTGGCGCCTGCAGAAAGCCCTGCTCAGTTGAACAAAAAAAATGTGGTGGAGCATGTGGGGGTCCCACACTTATGCGAGTCCCGTGCATATGCGGCTGCTTTGGTGGCTGATTTGCTTGCGGCCTGGGAAGTTTCTGACTTGGGCTAGTAAAAGTTCTCTCAGAACTGTTTTCAGAGCAGTTCTCTTAGAGTTCTCTCAGCCCCACTTTCCTCACAGGGTATCTGTTTTAGGGAAAGGAAGGGAAAACTGCTTGTGGACTCCTTTGGGTAGTGAAAGGTGGGATATTCTTCTAGGTTTTGATCATAACCAAGCCATGGGAGCTCAACTGATGTTGCAGGAAGACAAGTGTACAGTCTATTGCAGTAGTCTAGTTACTGGAGTTTATCTGGTGTGTTTCAGCCAGGTACAGGCCATAGAATCATAGAGTTGGAAGGGACCTCATGGGTCATCTAGTCCAACCCCTGCACTATGCAGTCCAGATGGCAGTATATTTTGGGCTTGGTTCAGGAACTCTAAAAAGATAAGAAGCCTCCAAGTTTGTACCCTGATGTGGGAGCTAGATGGAATAACAACTAAAACGAACAGCATGAAAGATTCCCCCCTCCCAACTGCTTGTTGTGAATTACTGAACTGCTGTAGAAATGCAAAACTTTTCTCAGAGGAACAGTTGCATAAATGAACAGAGCTGCAGGGCATCTCTTCCGGTAGCCCTTAATCCACTAGTATTCAGTAATGGTGCACACAGTGAGCGCATGCATTGCAACCCTGCAGAAGCATCGCACTAGTGCTGAGGCTTGGGGGCATGCTGCAGTATGCTGAAACAGCTTTCCCATCTGACAAAAGAAGCAGCCAAAACAGAAAGAGGAAGCAACTCATAACGCTTAGCGCCAGATAAATGACAATGCCACAGGTTAAAAGCCTCAGCATTTCTCTTAAATCTGAGCTGACCATGCTGCCAGCGTCTGATAATGATCTCACTTCCATTCCATTTGTCTCTCTCTCACTCACACAACACACACACATACACAAGCACATTTTTATTCTGTGTCTGACTCACCCATCCTGCTGCTTAAATGCCCTTTACAGCAGTATTTTCAGTCTCTCCAATAGCTGCCTGTTACATTTCAGGGTTTCCCCCCCCTAAAGCCTTATTGATTTAACACTGCTGCAATTAAATGGCATGGCACAAGATCATAACTGTGGAGCACTCAGGATTCTGGTGTTTTATTGTTTTAGTCTTAACACTAATTCTTAGTGAAGTGTGATTTCATATACATTTACATGGGCACTGAGACTGTTAAACACAGCGGGCCTTATTCTCACTGTTTGCAGGGTTGTTGCCATAAACCCCAAGGTCATCCATATTTGAAGAAGAAGAGTTGGTTCTTATATGCCGCTTTTCTCTACCAGAGGGAGGCTCAAAGCGGCTTACATTCGCCTTCCCTTTCCTCTCCCCACAACAGACACCCTGTGAGGGAAATGAGGCTGAGAGAGCCCTGATATTACTGCTCAGTCAGAACAGCTTTCTCAGTGCTGTGGTGAGCCCAGGGTCACCCAGCTGGCTGCATGTGGGTGAGCGGGGAAAACCCGGCTCGCCAGATTAGAAGTCCACACTCCTAACCACTACACCAAACTGGCTCTTTAGGAGAAGAGTTGGTTTTTACAACCTGCTTTGCACTGGAGGGGCTTACAAACACCTTTCTCTTCCTCTCCCCACCTGTGAAGTAGGTGAGGCTGAGAGAATGCTAAGAGAAGTGCTTTAAGAACAGCCCTATCAGTGCTGTGGCAATCCCAAGGTCACCCAACTGGCTGCATGGGGAGGAGCGGAAAATCCAACTCCATATTACAGTCCACCACTCTAAACCACACTGGCTCAGAAGCAAATTCCATTAAATTCAACACAACATACTCTCAATAAGGATTCAAGTGGGTAGCTTTTTTGCTCTGAAGCAGCAGAGCAGAGTTTGAGTCCAGGGACACCTTGAAGACCAATAAAATTTAATTCTGGGTAGAAGCTTTAGCTTCATTTGAAGAAGTGTGTATGCACACGAAAGCTTATGCCCAGAATTAAACTGTGTTGGTCTTAAAGGTACCACTGGACTTAAACTTTGTTCTGTTACTCTCAGTATAGTGAGAGACAACGTGGCATAATGGTTAGAGTGTCAGTCTAGGACATGGGAAGATCAGGTTCGAATCCCTGCTTTGCTAGAGAAGGGGAGGTGTTAGGCTTGGCAACCTAACTTCTTGGCCTAAAAGGCTCTGGTTGTGAAGATAAAATGGTGGAAGGGTGCACAATCATAGAATCATAGAGTTGGAAGGGGCCATACAGGCCATCTAGTCCAACCGATTGCTCAACGTGGGATCAGCCCAAAGCATCCTAAAGCATCCAAAAAAGTGTGCATCCAACCTTTGCTTGAAGGCTGCCAGTGAGGGGGAGCTCACCACCTCCTAAGGCAGCCTATTCCACTGCTGAACTACTCTGACTGTGAACATTTTTTTTCCTGATAATGCAATAAGTCCCTTTGGGTTCTAATCAGGGAGAAAAGCAGGATGCAAAAGAGCCAGCGTGGTGTAGTGGTTAAGAGCAGCAGCCTCTAATCTGGAGAACTGGGTTTGATTCTCCACTCTTCCACATGTAGCCAGTTGGGGGACCTTGGGCCAGTCACTGCTCTCTCAGAGCTCTCTCAGCCCTACCTACCTCACAGGGTGTCTCTGTTGTGGGGAGAAGAGACTGTAGGCTGCTTTGAGATTCCTTCAGGTAGTAAAAAGTGGGGTACAAAAAACAGCTCTTCTTCAATAACATTAAAAAATAAATTTTGCATGGGACTGCAACTGAATTTGTTCTAAACAAATGGCTCCTTGTATAGAAATGCCACAAAATGGACTTTATCATCTTATTTTTACTTTTCATTTGTATTATTAGATTTATAGACAGTCCTTCTTCACTACCAGCCTTGGAGCGGTTTACAAAATACTTAAAACATTCATAGTCCAAATTTAAAACATCCTGCGATCAAAACTCCCAACTCAAACCCCCGCCCACCCTCTCCTGCCTCAATCTGGGTAGCTACCTGAAGAGAAGGCTGTTATGAAATACACCTTAGGTGAAATAAAATAATACCCTGAAAGCCAGTTTTTTCTCTGATGTGGTAACTGCGGAATTTTTCTCATGCTGACTATTTTACACAAATGCGGAAATGCGATGGTGAAAATGACTACACCTCCATGATAAATCAGGTTTTGTGTAGTAGAAGAAATATGCTGGCCAGCTATGGGCTTGCTGAGGGCTTGCTGCATTCCTTTTCACTTCTCCTGAACCAGAACGGTTAGAGCCCTTTCAGGCACAGGGAAGCCACACCCAAATCCAAACCTGAGTCCGTGGTTTGTACCAGAGCTGCAGCAAACGGCAAAGGCAGAAGGCTGGGCAGACGGCAAGGGATATATGACACATCTGGTCCATCCAGAATCTACCAACCTTCCCTACAGCCAGCAGTGTTTTATCCCTCTGTGGACGAGGGGTCCAAGGAAACACACCTGTATTTGTTTTCATATATTCTGTTAACACAGCTTGCTTCCTTCTTTTGAGCCCACAGGGTAAAGTTTCTGTTAAAGAAGGCTGAATACCTGAAATTGTGTTCAGACACCGTAAACCACCTTGGTTTGTCTCTTGTCATGAAAACTCTCTGCGACCTGATCATATTTCCCACCACCACCACCGCTGCTAAGTGCAACGTCTTGTATTCGTACCATAAGCAGATCTTGATTTTAAAGAACAGAATCAACTTGTATCCACACACCAAACATGGGATTCCAGAATTTTGAGAACCAAACTATTTCTAGCAGGTCGTGCCGCCTATGAGACTCTGGCATGCTGCACTACATAGCCATGTTCAAGAACAACCATCCTTCCAACAATTGATTAGACAAACTCAGGAGCCTACTGGAACTTAGATAACATCTGAGGGCTAACTGAGCCCTAGGTATGCATCGGCAGAACAGGAGTACGGACAGATTAAGAAACATTGAAAGAATTATAACAGAAAAAGTGGCTGGACTGTCATAGCTACCTTAAAAAATTAAGAATGATGCCTTTTAAAATTAAAGTGGTTGCTCCCCCTCCCCCTCTCCCAATTTAAATTTCTGAATTAGATCCACATTGCTATCAAAGCATTTTCTTCAGGAAAGTCTCAGAGGACCAAATTATCTTCAACTCATACAGTAAAGAAAAAACAACCCTCTTTTAACTTTAAGAACATATGCTTAAGTTTAAAAGACTAGCTTACCAAGCAGGCCTAAACCAGAAAAAATCGTAGGGTAAATCAACCCATCAAGATCGATATTACTATGACCAAGAAACATCATCTGAACCAATTGTTTATGCGGCACAATTTACATTATGCTCAACTAGCCTGCAGATTAGCAAATGCCTTTCAATCAAATTGTCAAGGTACATGAATTAATTTTACAATTAAAAAAAAATCTAAATTCAATAACACCCCTCCCCCCCAAAAAAATCCAGAGTTTTCAAAAGAAGTGATTTCAGAGTTCTGCTCAAACCAATCAAAACAGAATGTTACTTTTAGAGAACAATCTGAAGCAAGTCTACTTAGAACTAAGTCCTGTTTTATTCAGTGGGGGCTTACTCCCAGGAAACTGCCCTTAAGATTGTAGCGTTAGTTACAAGCATACCTTCTCTGATACCACTGGCTTTTAGAGGGGGGGTGACTCTTTACCATCCGTGGCTTCCATGATGGATTTAATGATCTAGCACGGAACAGGGAAGCGGGGAGGGGAAAAGACATAAAACAGATTGAGACCTGTGGCTTCACACCCAGCTGCTTCCTTTTCATCCACATGGCAAAAAGAATGACCAGGGAAGAGCAAGCAGGATTCCTCTTCAGCCTCAGAACTGTGATCTTCCAAGACCAGAAGTGATGCTCTAGGCTTCCAAAGTAAGGCAGCCAGCCTCTTGAACATCAGAGGACTTGGTAATAAAAGCACCCTCCAGACGACAGCTCTTCCTGGAGTGGTCTAGTTAATCACTGAAGCTCGAGCTATTAATTTCATTCATTATAACTCACTGCTGAAATTCAGACAAAATGGCTGAAGAAACACGAGAAAGGCTGCAAATCCAAGCGAAACTCCATGTCAGAAGATTGTGCTCAAGGAAAACCGGACTGTAAACACGGCCGGTTTCTCCGAGGCTTGATAACTAACTTTTGCTCTCTGCGCGTATTATTAGTAGTTCTGTACATGACATCACTCACCTTTCAAAACAAACCTCAGCCTATTGCATGGAAGACCAAAAACATCCTCCTTGCTTCACTAACAGGAACAGCAGAACTCCTACTTTTAAATATATACTTAAAAAACAAACAAGCCTTCTGCAAACATCCACGCCCACACATTCCACAAATTCACTCTCAGCGAAACATTCGGATGACTTGGACATTTTTGTGTGCCGACCTGGAGGAATCTCGTTCAGCAACAGGACACCCGGTTGCTACACTGCCGAAAATTCGTTGTGGTTAACACTCTATGGACAAGACCTTTTTCTAAAATGGTATTTTGTAATATGTCAATGGAAAGTCACTGAGCTCCCGACAGAGCTGAGGGCCCTTACGGAACTTTCCCAGTTCCGCAGGGCCTGTAAACCGGAGCTCTTCCACCAGGTCTTTAGTTGAGGTTGGGCCGATAAGATCAGGGCCCCTCCCTGAGCCAGCCAGGTCACCAGGCACTCCCCACTGATATGCCCCCTCAGGCAATGCTATGGAGCCCAGGGAGCTGGGGGAAGATTATTCCCTGTGGGGTTTTATTTATTTGTTTATTTGCTGCCCTCCCCTGAGGCTCAGGGCGGTTTACATGGAACTGGAGAAAAAACAGTACAAATAATATGATAAACTGAACAGTAGCAAAACAGTCATAACAGGAGAACAGTAACATGATGGAACAAACATGGTGAGAACATCCAATTTTAACTGTGACATACTGACAGCCCCGTAGGATGGACATGTCGGTGGTGGTTTCCACGGGAGGAGGGCTCAGTGGCCAATGGGAAGTGACTAAATTCAGGTCGACCTCAACCAAAAGCCTGTTGGAAGAGCTCCCTTTTGCAAGCCCTATGGAACTGTTATTCCATAGGAACCTGGAACGTCAGATCCATGAATCAAGGTAAGCTGGACGTGGTCAAACAAGAAATGTCAAGACTGAACATCGACATTTTAGGAATCAGTGAACTAAAATGGACAGGAATGGGTGAATTTAATTCAGATGACCATCAGGTATACTACTGTGGACAAGAATCTCGCAGAAGAAATGGAGTAGCCTTCATAATCAATAAGAGAGTAGGAAAAGCAGTCTTGGGATACAATCCCCAAAATGACAGAATGATCTCAGTTCGAATCCAAGGCAAACCATTCAACATCACAGTGATCCAGGTCTATGCCCCAACCACTGCTGCTGAAGAGGATGAAGTTGATCATTTCTATGAAGCCCTACAACACCTTCTAGAAGCAACACCAAAAAATGATGTGCTTATCATCATGGGGGATTGGAATGCTAAAGTAGGAAGCCAAAAGATAACCGGGATAACAGGCAAGTTTGGCCTTGGAGTACAAAATGAAGCAGGGCACAGGCTGGTAGAATTTTGTCAAGAGAATACAATGGTCATAGCAAACACTCTTTTCCAACAACCCAAGAGACGACTCTACACATGGACATCACCAGACGGTCAACACAGAAATCAGATTGACTATGTGCTCTGCAGCCAAAGATGGAAAAGTTCTATCAAGTCAATAAAAACAAGACCAGGAGCTGATTGTGGTTCAGATCATGAGCTTCTTGTTGCAAAATTTAGGCTTAAATTGAAGAAAGTAGGGAAAAGCACTAGGCCACTCAGGTATGAACTAAATCATATCCCCGACGAATACACAGTAGAGGTGACAAATAGATTTAAGGAATTAGATCTGATAGACAGAGTGCCTGAAGAACTATGGACTGAGGTTCGCAACATTGTACAAGAGGTAGCAACTAAAACCATCCCAAAGAAAAAGAAATGCAAGAAATCAAAATGGCTGTCTGAGGAAGCTTTACAAATAGCTAAGGAGAGAAGGGAAGTGAAAGGCAAGGGTGAAAGAGAAAGATACACCCAATTGAATGCAGAATTTCAGAGAAAAGCTAGAAGAGATAAGAATGCCTTCTTAAATGAACAGTGCAAACAAATAGAAGAAAACAATAGAATGGGGAGGACCAGAGATCTTTTCAAGAAAATTGGAGATATGAAGAGAACGTTTCATGCAAAGTTGGGGATGATAAGGGACCAAAATGGTAGGGACCTCACAGAAGCAGAAGAGATTAAACAAAGGTGGCAAAATTATACAGAACAACTATACAAGAGCGAGCTTAACATCCCTGATGACCACAGTGGGGTAGTTACTGACCTGGAGCCAGACATCCTGGAATGTGAAGTCAAATGGGCCTTAGGAAGTCTGAGCAACAATAAAGCTAGTGGTGGTGACAGCATTCCAGTTGAACTATTCAAAATCTTAAAAGACGATGCAGCAAAAGTGCTACACTCAATATGCCAGCAAATTTGGAAAACTCAACAATGGCCACAGGATTGGAAAAGGTCAGTTTACATTCCAATCCCAAAGAAGGGCAATGCCAAAGAATGTTCAAACTACCGCACCATTGCACTAATTTCTCATGCTAGCAAAGTTATGCTCAAAATTATTATTATTATTATTATTATTCATTTGATTTGTATGACCGCCGCTCTCGGAAACCGGCTCGCGGCGGTTCACAACATTTTAATACAATACAATATATTAATCATTAAAATTCCCCATTAAAACCCCATTAAAACAATGACTAAGTCACAATGATGGCGATTAAAACTATTCCCGTACAGGCCCACTGGATGAGCAGAAGGGAACGGAGGATAATTGGGCATAGGATGGAACACTCTGGGGAACCAGGTCAGTTTAGTACTGGTCTCCCCCCTCCGGGGAGAGGGGTCCGATCTTAGCCCCGGGCCATCACCCGGCCTTAGACAAACGCCTGGCGGAAGAGCTCCGTTTTGCAGGCTCTGCGGAACTCAGAGAGCTCCGACAGGGCCCGCAGCTCTTCAGGGAGCTCATTCCACCAGGTAGGGGCCAGGACCGAAAAGGCCCTGGCCCTTGTCGAGGCCAGGCGTGCCTCCCGGGGTCCTGGGATCATCAGCAGATTCTTACCCGCAGAGCGAAGTGCCCTGCGGGGGGCATAAGGAGATAGGCGGTCCCTCAAGTATGCAGGACCCAAGCCGCGTATAGTCTTAAAGGTTAGTACCAAAACCTTGAACCTGATCCGGAAACAAACTGGCAACCAGTGCAGCTGCTTCAGCAGAGGCTGAACATGGGACCTCCAAGATGATTTAGTGAGGACCCGTGCAGCTGCATTCTGTACCAGCTGTAACTTCCGGGTTAGAGACAAGGGTAGGCCCGCGTAGAGCGAGTTACAGAAGTCTAATCTAGAAGTAACCGTTGCGTGGATCACAGTGGCCAGGTGTTCCGGGGGCAGGTAGGGCGCTAGTAGCCGAGCTTGGCGTAGATGGAGAAACGCCGTCCGGGCTACCTTAGTGACCTGGGCCTCCATGGAAAGTGAGGCATCCAGAATCACTCCCAAATTCCTGGCTTGGGGCACAGATGACAGTTGTACCCCGTCCAGGCAGGGAAGACGCGCTTCCTGTTCCTGCTCCCTTCGGCCTAGCCAAAGGACCTCCGTCTTGGAGGGGTTGAGTCTCAGGCGGCTCTTCCTGATCCATCCAGCCACTGCTTCCAAACAACTGGCGAATTTTTCTGGGGGGAGATCTGGCCGGCCATCCATCAAGAGATAGAGCTGGGTATCATCAGCGTACTGGTGACACCCAAGCCCATAACTCCGTACCAGCTGAGCCAGGGGACGCATATAGATATTAAATAACGTGGGGGAGAGCACCGCTCCCTGTGGCACCCCACATGGGAGTGCAAAGGAGTCGGATAACTCCTCCCCCACAGCGACCCTCTGTGATCTGTTCTCTAGAAAGGAGGATAGCCATTTAAGAGCCACCCTTCCAATCCCAGTATCAGCGAGGCGGTGAACCAAGAGCTCGTGGTCAACCACATCAAATGCGGCTGACAGGTCTAATAGCACGAGAATGGCCGACCCGCCCCGGTCCAGCTGGCGCCGGAGATCATCTGTCAGGGCGACCAGCACAGTCTCCACCCCATGGCCAGGACGGAAGCCAGACTGGTATGGATCAAGGGCCGAATCCTACAAAATCCTACAAGCTAGGCTCCAGCAATATGTGGACCGAGAACTTCCAGAAGTACAGGCAGGATTTCAAAGAGGCAGAGGAACTAGAGATCAAATTGCCAACATACGCTGGATCATGGAGAAAGCTAGGGAGTACCAGAAGAACGTCTACTTCTGCTTCATTGACTATGCTAAAGCCTTTGATTG
This sequence comes from Paroedura picta, assembly GCF_049243985.1. Classification (NCBI taxonomy): domain Eukaryota; kingdom Metazoa; phylum Chordata; class Lepidosauria; order Squamata; family Gekkonidae; genus Paroedura; species Paroedura picta. The sequence continues at coordinate 169,505,885 of NC_135370.1, forward strand.
TGTGGAGCACAACAAATTGTGGCAAGTTCTTAAAGAGATGGGAATACCAGAGCATCTTATTTGTCTCTTGAGAAATTTATATGCAGGTCAAGAAGCAACAGTGAGAACTGAATATGGAATCACTGACTGGTTCAAAATTGAGAAAGGAGTTCGGCAAGGCTGTATACTGTCGCCTTGCCTATTTAACTTGTATGCGGAGCACATCATGAGAAATGCGGGATTAGAGGAGTCACAAATTGGGATCAAGATTGCAGGGAGAAATATCAACAACCTCAGATATGCAGATGATACCACTCTAATGGCAGAAAGTGAAGAGGAACTAAAGAGCCTGTTGATGCGGGTGAAGGAGGAGAGTGCAAAAGTTGGCTTGAAACTCAACATCAAGAAAACAAAGATCATGGCATCCGGCCCTCTCAATTCATGGCAAATAGATGGGGAAGAAATGGAGATAGTGACAGATTTTATTTTCCTGGGCTCCAAGATCACTGCAGATGGGGACTGCAGCAAAGAAATTAAAAGACGCTTGCTCCTGGGGAGGAAAGCTATGGCAAATCTAGACAGCATCCTAAAAAGCAGAGACATCACCCTGCCAACAAAAGTGCGTTTAGTCAAGGCTATGGTATTCCCAGTTGCAATGTATGGCTGCGAAAGTTGGACCATAAGGAAGGCCGAGCGTCAAAGAATTGAGGCTTTTGAACTCTGGTGCTGGAGAAGACTCTTGCGAGTCCCTTGGACTGCAAGGCGAACAAACCGGTCAGTCCTAGAGGAGATCAACCCTGACTGCTCTTTAGAAGGCCAGATCCTGAAGATGAAACTCAAATACTTTGGCCACCTCATGAGAAGGAAGGACTCCCTGGAGAAGAGCCTAATGCTGGGAGCGATCGAGGGCAAAAGAAGAAGGGGACGACAGAGAATGAGGTGGCTGGATGGAGTCACTGAAGCAGTAGGTGCAAACTTAAATGGACTCCGGGGAATCGTGGAGGACAGGAAGGCCTGGAGGATCATTGTCCATGGGGTCGCGATGGGTCGGACACGACTTCGCACATAACAACAACAATGGAACTGTTTAAGCTTACTGGGTTTTATTGTATGGGGAATTTTACTATGGGTTTTTACTGTTGTGACCCGCCACGAGCCACTGTGTGGGTGTGGAGGGATATAAATAAAATACTCAATCAATTAATCAAAACCTGCCATGTTCCAACAGATCCTCAAAAATAAGCATTTTGTATACTGACACTTGCTATAGAAATGAGGAAACCTTTCTTCTGTACCCTGGCCTGTTTCTCCAACTGAAACCTGCTGTTCAATTGTCTGCTTTCTTCATTGTCTTAAAACAAGAACTAATTTACTAAGAGTTCGCTTACACTGTGCCATGTAGAAATTAATATCACATGCTGGAAGCACCATAAAGCATAGCTTTCAGAGTTCCGAAGGACCTGCAAAATGGAGCTACGGTTGGGGCCACATGGCAAGGAAGATCTGATGGGCCCTCCAATGTTAAGAGTGTAAGCACCTGCTATGTGATCTACAGTCCCTCCTACCACTCCTGTACTAGATTTCTGGGGGAGGGAGTTAGTGGGTTGTAGACCACCCATGGTTTTAAAAATGTTTTTAGGAGTCTGTTATTGTATATGGATGGATGTCCAGAATTGTTTTAATGGGATTTTAATGGGGCTTTTAATACGGACAATTGTAACCTGCCACGAGCAAAGTATGGGAGTGGTGGGCAATAAGTCTAATCAATCAATCAATCAATCAATCATAAAGCAGCAATGTGTGTACACACAGCTTCCTAATGAATCTTCATGCTGATTTTTGTTGCTGTTCACCATCAAGTCACAACCAACTTATGGCAACCCCATAGAGCAGTGGTACCCAACCTTTTTATCACCGGGGACCACTCAACACCGGGGACCACTCTCCAGGGACCACTCAACGCCTTTTACTGAGGCCCGGTGGGGGGGGGTAGTTTACTCCTCTACTCTCAACCACTGCCCTAACACTCTCTGATCGCTATGGTAATGTTTAAACATCCCTTCAAAATAAGATACAGACACACCACAACAATGAAGTGTGTTGTAAAGGGCTGGGGGGGATGAACTAAAGGGCCGGGGGGGGGGGAAGGCGTCCTTCAGGGCCCACCTTCAATTAGTCCAAGGGCCACATGTGGTCCGCGGCCCACAGGTTGGGGATCGCTACCATAGAGTGTTCAAGACAAGATATGTTCAGAAGTGGCTTGCCACTGCCTCTCTCTGCATCATGACCCTGGACCTCCTTGGTTGTCTCCCCCCCAATACTGCTGAGCTTGAGATACTGCAGACCTGATGAGATTGAGTTAGCCAGGGCAGTTTACCAATATGTATTTTGACTCACATGATGTTTACCGTTCCAGAGGCCAGCCATATATTCAGCAAAACATCTGCCATGTGAAATGCGAACTGGCATTGTTTTAAGTCTTTCATAAAGTTCTTTCAGACTGTGCAGCTGCAGGGGTGTTCATAGACCTCCTGACAAAATGTACTCATTTAGAGAGGAATAATTCATTCCAATATAACTGACAGTACAGCCCGTGACAATGTGCAAACATAAATACCAAATTCATATTCATTTGCACTGCAAAATCACAATGGGCAGCCAACTGACCCACATACTAGATGCACCACACTATGCACGCAGTATCACAAGCCTGTGCACTTGAAAAAGAACAGATGAAGTTCCCGAGATAAAGAGTCATCTGGACAACATCCCTTCTGCATCATCAGTTGGGTACACAGCCTTCACAAACAACAGACTCTCAAGTACTTCCCAATAGACGAACACGAAGAGAATCTCTGTTGGAATCTCTTGAACAAGGACTTTGGAAAGTGACGTCTGCTTAGCCTAATGTCTGGACCACGGTAGACATGTAGGAACATACTCTGGGGTAAGGAATGGGAGATCGAAGGAAAACTCAAGTCCCCAAAAAGGCAATGCCATACTATATACCAACAATCCGCCATTTTATTTTAATAGAGTCAGAGGAGGAGATGAGAAGGAAAACAGCTTGCTACAGAGAGTAAAGGAAACAATCCTGGGCACACAAGTAATAGGAGGTGGGTATCAATACCCTCCCATGGACAGCTATCATAGTCACACTCACTGAAAGCCCATCACCTCTCTGGTTTGAACTTACATCAGACATTGTCCATCTGAAGGACCGCCTATTGTCCTATGCACCCCGCAGGGCTTTAAGTTTCTGGTCCCTGAGAAGTTCGCCTAGTCTCGACCAGGGCCAGGGCTTTTCGGTCCTGAACCCAACTGGTGAAATGAACCCCCGGAAGAGCTGAGGGCCCTGCTTCCAGTGTTCCACAGAGCTTGCAAGGTCTTCCGCCAGGTCTATGGTTGGCTGAGGCATGGAAGATTAGATGGGCCCCCAAAAGAGACCCCATCAGGCCAACCATTGCCACTGGTGAACTGCTGACACTCTGATCCCCCTAGGGGATACTGGGAAACAGCCTCAGTGGCTGTGGGGATTGGAGAGTGTTGCCACTGGGGGGTAATTTTAATGGGGTATTATATGTTTTAAGTAGGGCTTTTATCTTGTAATCTGCTGCGAGATGGCTTGCCGGGAGCAGCGGGAAATAAATAATAATAATAACTAACAATTATTATTATTATTATTATTTATTTCTATGCTTCACTCTGCAATCATGAGGGTGCAAGATTACCTTCTATCTATAGTAAAAAATAATCAGAGTTTCTCCAGACATTCAATCCTACCCAGCAAGTAGCTTCTTCATTTTACTGTGCATATGAGCATGACCAGTGCTAGAACCAACACAGTGAGCTCTAATTAAAAAAAAATTAAGTCCTGCTTCAAAATGAAAGGAGTGGGCAGTAACATTTTCCCTGACAAAAACTAGAATTTCTCAATATTTTGCAGTTCCCCAGCTGCCTTTTCATATAAGAAGTACAACCTGGTGCACGATGAAGCAGTCCCAGATATAAACCTTAGGGGAACAACACCTAATTCTGTTTGAACTAAATAAAGCCAAACGTTTTCTGCTTACATCAGACTACATCTGAGACAGCAGGACATGTTGACTATATAGAGAATTCAGTCATCGCTCCTTAAGAACAGCTGTTCTATTAGCACTATCCAACACAGGCTAGAGCAATCAGATCACTCTATATGAGGGGTAGGCAACCTGTGGTCCTCCAGATGTTCATGGACTACAATTCCCATGAGCCCCTGACTACCCCTGCTATACATCATTAAGACTTCAAGCAACTCAGAAACAAAATGAAGTCTATGGATGCTACCTTTAGAAATTCTACCGTCTTATAACTTTTCTATCATATTATCCTTGCTCCTATAGCAGGGCAGTGGCACCAGCAAGGGTACTTTATTTATGGGATTTCAGAAACTCAAGAGTGGATTACACGTTTCATATAATGCAAGTCCCTATAAAAGTCATTAACTTATTGTTTTAAGGCTTTTAATTGTTTTGATGTAATCTGTTTGTTGTACGCCACCCTGAGCTGCATGGGAGGGCGGAATATAAATAAAATAAATAACTTTTAAACCAATAGTGCTGTTCTGACTGAGCTCTCAGCCTCCCATACCTCACAGGGTCTGTTGTAGGGAGAGGAAGGGAAGACTTTGAGACTCCTTCTGGTACAGAAACGCGGCATATAAGAACCAACTCTTCTTCTTTTAATCTGGTGAGTCGGGTTTGATTCCCTGCTCCTCCTACACATGCAGCCAGCTGGGTGACCTTGGGCTCATCACAGACCTGATAAAGCTGTTCTGACTGAATAGTAATATCAGGGTTCTGTTAGCCTCACCTCCCTCACAGGGTGTCTGTTGTGGGGAGAGGAAGGGAAGGCGAATGTAAGCCGCTTTGAGACTACTTCTGGTAGGGAAAAGCTGAATAAGAACCAACTCTTCTTCAGTAATATCAGGTCTCTCTCAGCCTCACCCACCTCACAGGATGTCTGTTGTGGGGAGGAAAGGGAAGGCGAATTTAAGCTGCTTTGAGACTCCTTCTGGTAGGGAAAAGCGGCACATAAGAACCAACACTACTTCTCCAATTAAATAATTATTTAAAACAAATATAGTATGAAATGATGAAAATGACTGTTATGTTTTCTTCATAAGAGCGGGAGACATTCAAACCTGTAGCACAAATTCTGTCTGGTGGGGTCGGGCAGAGAGGTCACCAGTACTGATGTGACTGGTGTTGCTTCTGGCCTCAACCAGAAGGCCAGACAAACAACCCCTGTCTTGCAACCCCTGCAGAACTTGGCAATACAACACTGAAAAAACCCCCAAAAGGGCTAGATAGGGACTCCTTGGGGAAAACCAGCAGTGTATTTTGCCTTTTTTAACAACTATCCATGGCCAGGCAAAACCAGATTACTTCTAATCTGTTCCAACAGCTGTGAAACACATTAGCTCCCAAACAGCTAAGGAGAAAGACCGCCTACATGCTGCAGGTGGGCTCTTATGTGTGAGTAACACTTAAAAGGTGTGGACAATCAGGGACTGGAAAATAACAATGTGGTCTTCATTCCCCAGCTATTAAGGGTAGGGCAAAGCACAGGTCAACTTGTTTACAGTACAGCTTCACTCAAGAGCAGTTACAAGTAACTGTAATACCCCATTAAGCGATATACAGAACGTTTCTTTTAAAAATAGACCTTTGAATCTGGATTTTCCTGGGGGGGAAAACACAACCTTATTTTGATATGCTGTAGCCCACTATGGTTAAGACTCACCACAAGACTCTTAAATAACACGATGATTACCTTATTATGCATTTTCCTGAGGTAAGCAGCATGTACACAGATGATGCAATGCATGAAAGCCATAAAGAATTTCAGAAAACAAAACAGAATGAAAATAGCCTGGGAGTGAACTGGATCCTGGGAGACCCCATAACATTTTCTGGTTTGTCCAGCTATGAAATCTTTTTTTGCAATACGCCCTTAGAGCACAACCAGGTAGCTAGATTCTGTGCTCAGGTTTGTAAAATCAGAAACTCTATACATGGCAGGGCCTGTAAAACGGAGCTCATCTATCAGGCCTATGGTTGAGGTCAGTATGGATGGGGTGATCTATATGGGCCCCCCTTCCAGGATTGGATAGTTGCTAATAACATCTGCACTCTTCTCTCTCCTACTCCTTTGGTGTTGCTAGGATAAACTGAGTTTTGAGGATATTGTTTTTTTCCACTGTCCATCTTTTGTGAGCTGTTTACTGTGTGTGTTTTATACTGGGATTTTAATTGGGGTTTTTATGGGGTTACTGTAACCTGCCACTAGTCGTAAGGGAGTGGTGGGCAATAAATCAAATAGGATAGATTAAATAAAACTCCTGTCAGATAGGAGATAATTTCACTTGATTGTGTTAGACTGCCCAGGAAACCCATCTAACAAAGGGCTAATAATTTCCTTGTAAAATGGACAGTTGAAAAATACGTGTTCGATTGATTCAATCTCCTCTTGTACAAAGCCTCTGAGTTAAGTGTGTTTATTAAAAACAACCTCTTTCTGTACCAGTCAAATGTAACTGGAAATAACACAGTCCTTGCAAAATAAGGCGTAAAAGGTGACGGTGGGGGGTGTCATTGCTTTTTTTTTTAAAGAGTCATTGCCCCCGGATGTAATTGTAAAAAAGTACTTTTATTTTGCAGCTGATGGGCAATGCAGCAAACTTTTTAAATGCCTCCAACAGGCTTCTACTCCAGTTTCTCCCAGGCTTTCCCCTACTTCAACAATTATGTTAATTAACTGCTGTCAAAAAGCCAAGCTGGCGAGCACTACCCCCAGCCTCCAAAAGAAAATCTTACAAGAGATAAGTCTCCAATCTCAGTTGGCAAAGAACTGATCAGTGCCAGGTTTGAGCTCTGTATCTTTCCTGTCAGGCAAAGGGCCCGCCCCCTCCCAATCCTTTATCAATATGGAAAGCTGTCTCTCTGCATCCGTAAGCAATTGGGGGATGGAAAAGGCTAGTGGATTTTGCCGGCAGTGAAAGACCGTGATCGTGACAAGAGCAAGCCAGCTGTCAGGTCTCATCAGCCTGATGCCCTCTATTTTTTCGGATTCTGCAGAGAACGTTGAGCAAGTTCTCCTTTTGCCGCAGACGATGGGGTTCGGAGGTCCAACACGTTTTTTTCGATACAGAAAGTTTGCAGGCTTAGCAAGCTGGTACAAAATGATGTGTCACAGCAAAGTGGGGGGTCATTAAGATGCTCCCCTCCTTCACGCTGCGGCAGTCTTTGCTGTTCAACGTAGCGGGGTGCCTGGCGTTGACCGAAATGTGCTACCTTATTGCCAGGTGCAGCCTGTACAAGACAACAGGTAACCCGCAAAACACAGGGGCAAGGAAGGAGCCTTCCCAGGCCAAGCGAAGCTCTCCTTGTCAGATCTGCAGACCGAAATGAAAGGGGGGCGGGGAACCCAAACAGCTTAACGATATACCACACAAGCAGTAATACTAAAACCAAAGGGATGTGTCACAGTCAAAATACAATGCACCCAAAATTACCAGTCAGCATTAATAAATTTGTTTCTCACCCATCCCCGTCTCAAACCCCAAATCAAAACAGTAAAAGTCACTTGCTCATACTGTAAGAATAATCTGTTTTTAAACAAGAAATGAGAAAAAAAACACATTTCAAAAGCCTTCGTTAGATTTTTATACCACTCTGGAATGACTCATCACCTCGCACTTTCAGTCCTTCCCAGGGGGGGGGGGGGGAGATACAGTCAAGGAGGATGCTGGGCCTTAATAAAGGCAAGACCACCAAAATATGTGACTATTTGGTGTTGCCGTGACCTACTGGCTAAGCAAATGAGTTGCGAGCCAAGTGGCTGCTGGGTGGGGCTGCCAACCTCCAGATGGGGCCTGGAGATATTCTAAAATTACAAATTATCTCCAGACTACAGAGATCAGTTCCCCAACCACTCGCCGGAAGCAATGGCTGCTTGGGTAGGTATGTCATTATATGCTGAGACCCCTCCCCTCCCCAAACCATACCTTCCCTAGGCTCTACCCCTGAAGGAGGAGAAGGAGAAGGAGGAGGAGGAAGAGAAGAAGGAGGAGGAGGAGGAGAAGGAGAAGGAGGAGGAGGAGGAAGAGAAGAAGGAGGAGGAGGAGGAGAAGGAGAAGGAGGAGGAGGAGGAGGAGAAGAAGAAGAAGAAGAGTTGGTTCTTATATGCCGCTTTTCTCAACCCAAAGGAGTCTCAAAGCGGCTTACATTCCCTTTCCTCTCCCCACAACAGACACCCTGTGAGATGGGTGAGGCTGAGAGAGCTCTGATATTACTGCTCAGTCAGAGCAGCTTTATCAGCACCGCTGCACGTGGGGGAGTGCAGAATCGAACCCGGCTTGCCAGATTAGAAGTCCACATTCTTAACCACTACACCAAACTGTGCTATATTGTATTATAACCCAATTAGGTTATAATACAATCACCAGGAACTTCCCAACCTGGAGCTTGCAACCCTGACTCAGCCACAGCGTACCTTCAGTCACACAGTGAATGTTTTTGTGCTGAGATGGCAGCACAAAAAAAAATGGAGAGTCGAATTTTAAAAAAAATGGAGTGTCAACCAAATCTTCAGTACTGAGTCAGAAGGCAAGCTTGGCAAAAGCCCAACATGGCCCCACTCACTTCCTAAAAACATTTAGCAGATGCCAGGAAAGGTACTGACAGGCACCATGCGGGGAACCCCCTGTTCTAACCTACTTTACAGGGGATTGTAAAGTAGGTTGTTGTAAAAATTACTGTGTTAAGACACAATGAAAGCAGAAATTATTCAGTCTCTTCTTTTGACTCCCTTCCAACTTGTATTCTTGTCCTGCTTTCTCAAATTCTTTTGGGAAATATTATATTTAAATTTCCCCAGTTGACAGCTGTCCTCTTGTTTTTCCTTCTGAATGGAGGCTCAGTGGATTTTAATTTTTCTGACATCAAAAATGCCACCAGCATTAACCTTTTGGATGTTATTTTCATCTTTATACCAGGTCTTTGGTTTGTAAAGTTTTTCTTCTGGACTGAAACTGCCTAAACATTCTAGTATTTTTCATTTCATTTTGTTATGCTCCTTGAAGGCTGCTGTTTAAATTACTTCCATTAATTTAGTTTATTTTATAGGCCTTTTATGCTGTAACTCACAAGACAGAATACTAAATTCATTCAAACCGAAGACTGCACCTTGCTTATTAATCCAAAGCCCTCATTGATAAGAAACTGAGTTTTTTGTTTGGATTAAGTTGCTTTAATCTGTGCATTAAAAAATGGAAAAGGAGGCATCATTTTGGGGTATCATGACCGAAGTTAAAAAACAGGGGGAGAAGAGATATTTGAATACACATTGACAGCAACTAGAATTATCTACACAGTGAAATGGGTATCTGTCCAAGTATAGAAAAATAGGATAACAAACTGGCTGAGAGTGCAGTAATGGAGAAATTAATGCCATGTTTGAAAAATAGAGAGCCTCTTGTGGCGCAGAGTGGTAAGGCAGCTGCCTGAAAGCTTTGCCCATGAGGTTGGGAGTTCGATCCCAGCAGCCGGCTCAAGGTTGACTCAGCCTTCCATCCTTCCGAGGTCGGTAAAATGAGTACCCAGCTTGCTGCTGGGGGGTAAACGGTCATGACTGGGGAAGGCACTGGCAAACCACCCCGTATTGAGTCTGCCATGAAAACGCTAGAGGGCGTCACCCCAAGGGTCAGAAATGACTCGGTGCTTGCACAGGGGATACCTTTACCTTTACCTTTACCTTGAAAAATAGATCACTTTCAAAATTTGAGAAATTGAAAGTTTGTTATTCTTGCATTGTGCAGGGGGTTGGATTAGATGACCCTGAAGGTACCTTCCAACTCCATGACTCTAAAACATAAGATAAATTCAGAATGAGAATTTTAAATTTAAAATAGTACATAAGTCCATAGTAAATGTACTAGAATCATAGAGTTGGAAGGGGCCAAACAGGCCATCTAGTCCAACCCCCTGCTCAACGCAGGATCGGCCCAAAGCATCCTAAAGCATCCTAGCAGTTAAAGAATGATTGTTAAATTTGAATATAAATATTTAATGAAACTGAGCTTAAATAATAGTACCTTTGATTTTCAATTTGCTTTTTAAAAACTAAGATAGCAAATGAACTTTTATTTTAATTCATTTTGCTATATTATGAGTTAAAGTAAATATCTGATGAGGTGTGTAATGGAACATATAGTATTTATGAAAATAACAGTGGCAAAATAGACAGGTTATAATCATTGAAGGAATACTTTGAAAATTACGATGAGGAGGATCCCTGGGACAGCCTCCCCCCCACCTGTTTGTTAAATATAGTATGAGGTGTAAAGCAAATTCTGAATAATTATATGTATAAACTCTTTTTCTAGCCAGGAGGTGACCCTCACATGGATCACTGTGGCTTGGTGTTCAGGGATGAGGTAGGACATTAGTAACTTTTCAGCTGGCATAGGTGGTAAAAAGCCTGGCACACTACTTTAGGGACCTGCACCTCCATAGTAAGAAAGATGTCAAAGGTCACCCCCAAATTACTGACAGTATGTGCAACCTGAAACTGTACCCCATCAAGATAGGGGAGGTGCGTTTTCTCCTCTGGTCCTTTCCTCCCCAGCCATAGGAAGGCTGCCCCTCTTATCCCCACGCTGGCAAGGCAGCGAGCTAGCAGCTCATGGTCTATTACTGGGACTTCCAGATCCTAGGACAACATGCCAACCACAACTGGCTCCCTATACCACCACACCTCTGTGCTAGTTTTTTTGCATGTACTATGGGTCATTTTAGTAATTGAGGGCTGTCAGCTCCTCTTTCTCCAGAACTTTCAGGGGCCAATTGGCTTTTGACTTGGAGGAAAATTTCCTGCGGGGCCACCAGCACAGGGGACCAGGAGCAAGCAAAACCAACTCCTAGCAACTTTACCAGCATCTTGGTGACCACTAGGCCACAACCTTCAGTGGCCATGAGGTGTCAAGCTGGGCAGCCGCCTCTTCCTGAACTGTCACCAGTCGGCCTAGTCTTGGGAGTTTCCTAGAGATTCCTTGAGTGCCTAGGGAAGCAGGGTTTGTGGAGGGTTATAATACCATACAGCCCACCTTCAAAGTCAACCATCTTCTCTGTTGTCTGGTGAGCAATCATAACTCCATCTCCAAGCTCTCCTTGGAGTTTGGGAACCCCAAGCTTGCATGAAGATGTGATAGGTCCTTCAATGCCCATTAATGGAGCCACTGAACTGAATGGCCTCAGAACTCAATTTGACTGCTCAGGGGGAATTTTAACTCCCCAGTTCATCCCTGAACACTGTAAAACCAGTGACCAAAGAATACAGCTAGCCCCTAGGCATTATTGTGTGCTGTTCTCTTCCAAAGGGACTGGAAGGTTTGTGCTGCTACAGAAACTGAGCCAGCAGCCTAACATTAAAGGACAAACACCCATTCTTAGTGCCTGGAAAGGCCTTCGAGTATCAAACCATGAAGGTTGAAAAGAATACCCTTCCATTTAAACAACATTAAAAATAGAAACTGTTTCCCTCACATATCCGGACTGTTTAGAGAATCTACCTCCTCTCCCAAACAAACATTCCATGTGTTTATACCACTGGTTCCATCGGAATGACAGGTTACAGACACATTGTCTTTAAGGCTTATGACATCAAAATAGGGATGGGCAGTCTTGGCGTACACAGGGCCAAAGCTTCAAGCCCCAGAATCTTATTTGAAAGATAGGCCATATTCACTCAAAAAGCCTTCCATAGACTATAATGTTGAAGAAGAAGAAGAAGAGTTGGTTCTTATATGCCGCTTTTCCCTACCTGAAGGAGGCTCAAAGCGGCTTACAGTCGCCTTCCCATTTCTCTCCCCACAACAGACACCCTATGAGGTGGGTGAGGCTGAGAGAGTGCTGATATCACTGCTTCGTGAGAACAGTTTTATCAGTGCCGTGGTGAGCCCAAGGTCACCCAGCTGGCTGCATGTGGGGGAGTGCAGAATCGAACCCGGCATGCCAGATTAGAAGTCCACACTCCTAACCACTACACCAAACTGGCTCTGTGACACAATGCACTGCAGGCAAGAGAATGGTTTGCATTTTTTAAATACTTTCTCCAGGCTGTATGAGGGGGACCTTCTTCCTAAATAAAATCCATATTTATTTAGATTTTATACCGCCCTTCCATACGGCTCTGGGCAGTTTACATATAACACCATGGGGTAATTACATAGACGATTGCAACAAATATAACAATCATAACATAACATGTCAACCAGAACAATATTTAAACAGGAACATCGACACAGCTTTGGGTTGGTTAAATTCTTCGGTCATGGGAGGGGGTGTCTGGGGGGGAGCAGTGGGTGTTTTTGGGTAGATCAGCCTCAAGCAAATGCCTGGTGGAGGAGCTCCCTTTTGCAGGCCCTGCAAAACTGTGGAAGTTCGGGCAGGGCCCTGATCGCTTCAGGGAGCTCGTTCCACCAGGTGGGGGCCAGGACCAAGCTCTGGCCCTTGTTGAGGCCCGACGTGCTTCTCTGGGGCCAGGGATCCGCAGCCAGGTGAAGGTGGCGGATGACGGATATGAGGACAGAAAACAGATTTAGCCCAGCCAACTCCCCAATATTCTTCTTTTCTTGTACGTGGGTGATTTCTAGACTTTTTGTTTTGTTAGTGGAGCTTAGGGGCAACCTTCACACACACACACAATGAAAAGTGCTAGCAACCACTCGGGGAAACTTTAGCACTCAGTTCTGTTGAAGGCAATAACTGGCCCCACAAAGATGTGGCTTGAAAAAATGTACTAGTTTGTATTCTCTCCCTCCTGGGCACTGGATGTGCCATTTGGGGAGGATGCAGTTTTTCCCATCAGAGCCATTTTTCCCCATTCCAATAGCTTTGCAGTGGCATGGAAAATCGGGATCCGGGAGGGAGGGGAAGCCATTGCAGGACTGTATATTAGGGAGCATATTGCATTCATTCAGCCCCCTCTGTGGCTGCTGAAAGAATTATGCGAATGGCGCCCCAGTGTGTAGCCATAATTAACATTTCTAATATTTTTAATTGCATTGTTAATATTGCAGATGCAATTCTACCCTTGGCTGAACACATTTTCTGTTTCAGCAGCTCTCACTGTAGATATAATACTCGATGTAATAGCGCCTGTCGGTTCTAATGGCAAAATGACCCAAGTTTCGCTGCCACGCTAAATGCTTCAAGTGCCGTGGAAGCTTCGGTAAACAATGGAACAAAATTCTGATGCTCATGCACTGCAGTAGTCCAAGGCAACACCACCACTTTGGTTCTCTTTATTTATTTATTTTTAACTGGTAAATAAATCCCTTCCAAGTACAAAGCCTGCATGACTTATTAGCCCACTGTTAGATTTCAACGGAGGGGATCTCTACTGTCCTCCCCATTATAAAAAATGAACACCTATTCTCTCCTACCAAAACGCAACAGGATTAACAAGACACACATTTGGGGGGGGAAACTGAACAAATGCAAAGGCTAGAAACCGCAGTGCAGAAAAATGGGGAAAACTGTCCTGTTGTTAAGTCTTGTTTTTTGGTAAGCCATTCTATTTGATGCAAGTTCCTGTTATCAAAACTGTTAGACATGTTCAAACCAATACTTTTATCTACAACACACTGTTTTCATGAAAGTTCCATTGTAAACCACCCGGAGCCGCAAGGGAGGCCGGTAGAAAAATATATAATTCATAATTTAGAAGAAGAAGGATAGTTGGTTCTTATATGCTGCTTTTCTCTACCCGAAGAAATCTCAAACCGGCTTACAATCACCTTCCTTTCCTCTCCCCACAACAGACACCGTGTGAGGGAGGTGAGGCTGAGAGAGCCCTGATATTCCTGCTCGGTCAGAACAGTTTTATCAGTGCCGTGGTGAGCCCAAGGTCACCCAGCTGGCTGCAAGTGGGGGATCACAGAATCGAACCTGGCATGCCAGATTAGAAGTCCGCACTCCTAACCGCTACACCAAACTGGCCGAATTTAATTAATAATCACCAAATTTAATTAATAATCCTTCCTAAAATGTTTCTCAGGTGTTTAACCAGGCTTCAAAACAGTACTCCCCACTCTCACCTCTTCAGCTCCTTCGTCTACAATTATACCTACCAATTTCAGTCCCCTCTACAACTATTGACTGATGGAGATAGTGATGTTGAAATGATGTTGCAGGGGGATTGTTGCTTCAATCTGCAAGGTGCATTCGAAATCTGTAGTGACTGCCAGTGCTGTGTAAAAGACCGAGTATCACATAAGGGCTGGGAAGATCTAGGGTCAAACCCTCATACAAACATGACACTCATGGAGTATCATATGACCCAGCAAATATAGCCTCACCCATTTCCCAGGGCCGCTGTTAAGGTAAAAATGTGGGAAGGAATCCATATACGTGCTCTCAGTTCCTTGGAGGAAGGGCGGGATAAAATTTAAACATGTTAAATATTAACACCGCCACCTCATGCAAAATTAGCATTTGTTTGGATAATATTTGTGTTTTATTGCCCTGATTAGTTAACAACTAGCTCCTGTCCTTGCAAGCGTCACCTGACAGGCACTCCCTAGAATTCATACATTACACGGCGCTGTATGTCTTATCCAAAGACGTACAGTACTGTTGTAATTTAAGATGTAATCTGTGAACAAGTCCAGCATGCTGAGATATGATATTACGGGACATCTTTTGTCAAGCATTTCCACATTTTAGGAAACACAAACTGGGATCCCACTTAAACTTTCATGTGCAGGTTACTGTCTGTGGAAATATGAATTTCTCATATTCCTCTTCCAACTGCCACCCAGGAGGCACACACACCCTGGAATAACTGGGCGAGTCACACCAGCAAAAACTGCCCCCAGCTGAGTAGGCAGACATTTTAAGCAGGATCCAAACCACAGCAGTAACATATTTTCTTCTGAATGCAGTCTGAGGTTACCAACCATGCATTCATAATTTAAGGCAGTTACAAACTATAGCCATAAAGAAACAAATAAACTTCATATAGCAAAACTGACTCTGGAGATTTTTTTTTTAATCCTTAATATATAATCACATATATACAGGGAGCAGTTAAAGTTTAATTTATATAGATTAGAGGGGGATGGATGGATGGATGGATGGATAGATGGATGGATGGATGGATGGATAGATGGATAGATTCAGCCAAGAAACAAAGCCTAACAAGTCACATGAACACATGAAGATTCTAATGAACTACACACTTGACCCATCAAAGTCAGTATTGTCTACTCAGATTGGCAGCGGCTCTCCAAGATCTCAAGCAGAGGTCTTCCGTATCAACTTCTTCCAGATGTTTTAACTGGAGATACCAGGGATTGAACCTGGAACCTTCTGAGTGCCAACCCAGATGCTCCACCACTGAGCCCCAGCCCCTCCCATTATGCAACAGTAAGCTGATTACTTGAGTTCAAAAATCCACTCTTTTGTGCCCCTGCCAAAAAATGAGCATGGACCTATAAGATCGGTATTCTTTAGCTATTAAGTGTGTGTTGGCCTGCTTTTTAGTGAACCAGGACAAGTCACCTAACACAGCACAATTGAAGGCTTCCTGATTCGGGAAGCTCCAGTTTACCATGTCACGTGATTGGAGCATCTAGGCAAGCTGAAGTTTCCTTCCACTCCACAAACCAGAATTCTAAAACTGGGTTCAATCCCAATTTGTTCCATCTCACCCCCAACATCCAGAGAGATTCCAAAGTGGGGTTAAACTGAAGTTAAGAATCAACCAAGTTCGGTTTGTGCAAACATGTGCATGAAGGTGTGTCATGACAAGCTGGAGCTTGATTCAGGAAATTCCCAAACCAGGAAACCTGGAATTGCGCCCCATGCGAATTTCGAGAACTACAGGTAACTCTCCCCACCCCTGTCCAGTATTTAAAATATTTATGTTAAAATCAGATTTGAGTTATTAGAAGTTATCTAAAAACCAATCAAGAAGGCATGCTCAGTAGAGAAAAACCCACCCTTGAATCTTCACCTACTAAAGGGGGAAAAAGCCACTTTAATCTCTCACAATCAGAAGACATAACAAATTACAGTTATTGCTAGCTTAGAGATATGAAAACAATAATAATTATCCACACAGACCCTTTAGTTTAAGAATATTTAAACAGGATTACTAGGTAGCACCTATTATGCCTTTCCCAGTATAAAACAAAATGGTTTCATAGAATCATAGAGTTGGAAGAGATCTCCAGGGTCATCTAGTCCAATACCCTGCACAATGCAAGAACTCACCAACTACCTGCCCACCCACAGTGACCCCAATTTCATGTCCAAGTGATCCCCACCTCCACCAAAAATCTCCGGAACCGAGCCTGGCCTGTAGGAAATTCACCTACCATCCCCACTGTGGTGATCAGCCATTCCCTGGGTATGAGAGGAAGGGCCACAAGAGACAAACATTGGCACATCCCTCCTTGCCCACCCACTCACAATCTGCCTAAGTTCATAAATTTTATGTCAACATTTGGAGAACTACTTTACTCTAAGTGTACATTTAGTAGCTAAGCAGACAAAATGTACTCTTGATGAGTTTTCTGAGTTAAGCTAACATTCTAAAACCCATGGCTTGACATACCCATGGCTTGACATGGGGGAGGGATGGGATTTTTAGCCGCCATGTTAGTAGAGTGATGTTTTAATGGGAATTTTAATGGGATTAGTTGTTGTGACCCGCCTCGAGCCTATCGGGAGAGGCGGGAAATAAATCTAATAATAATAATAATAATAATACCCCCCTGGTGTGAGGACACTAAGAAATGTCACTGGGGTCCCTAGTATTTTCAGCAGTCATTTACTGGAAGTGCCTCTTGGTGATTCTCAGTAGAAGTATGAAGCATATTTAGGTGAGGGACAGTGGTTATGACGACCATTGGAATTACCTCATATTTATTTATATGCTGCAGTACTTTTGTATGGCAAAATATGCAGTATATTTATTTATATTCTCTAGCCCCAACACTCAGGACTCACAATGCTTTAACTGTACATACTGTACAAAAAAATCATCCATTTAAACCACCAGAACACATCATTAACAGAGATAATTAAAGCAGATAAACGAGTGCCCAAGTCTATAGTCTTCAAACTGCTTTATAAGCTATCTTCCAGTAAAAGAACATCAGGTACTTAGCAGCAGGTTGCAGCTGTATTTTTAAAATCTGTTGAGCTCTTTATATTATATTTCTGCTCTTATGCTGTTATTTGCGCTAAGCCCTTGGGAAAGGTCAACATTGAAATAAAAATAAATCAAGTTTAAGCTAGAAATTAGTGAAAAAGAAACAGCAAATCATTGTGCCATCACAAGGATTTAATATTTTTTTCAATTTATATATTTCTAAGTATGCATCTATAAACACAAACAAGATGAATAAAGTATATCACATTGCATAGTGTGTTAGTTATCGCAACATACCCCATTTTCAGTACGTTTCTCCGCAGGAATATTAACGCCATTCCTCTGATTCGGAGCTGGCCGGCCTAGGAACAACACAGTTATCAAATTTACACGTTGCGTTGGTGTGTAATGGAAGAGTTAGACAACTTAAAAAGAATCAAAACAGTATCAAACTTATGGCGTCATTGAGCCTTAGTTTTTAATGCTGAACTGCAGGTATGGACTCTGATTTTATTGTGCAGGTATGAGCGTTTTTCATCTTTGTGGTGGGACTGGAATTTGTTTCTCTAAATCTATTTGAAGCTCAGTTAACAGAAACACAAGGATCACTGGAGCAGAAGTTAACAAAGGAGGAGAACTGCTGCGGTGTGAATACTTAGTCTCACTACTCTCTTGTTTTGCATGTATTTAGCAGGGGTAGGCAAGCTGTGGCCCTCCAAGTGTCAATGAACTACAATTCCCATGAGCCCTTGCCAGCAAATCCTGGCAGGGGCTCATGGGAATTGTAGTCCATGGACATCTGGAGGGGCACAGTTTGCCCACCCCTGGTTTATAGGGGGAAAAAGGAGTGCTAGTGCTGGGAATACTTTGCCCGCTTGTCCCTTCTTAATCAAAGCACCTAATGCCACAACTTGTTGCAGGATTTCCAGTAAGACACTATGTCCTAATAAAGGGCCCCCATAACCATCACTGCTGTTGCTTCTTTAGGAGAAGGTGGGGTGGGAGGTACCATTCAAGTCCCTTCCCTGCAAGGAGACAGGGTGTTATGGTGGCCCATGGAAAACGGCTTGTGGTTGAGCAAACTCCATAGATCAGTGGTTCTCAAGGTGGGGGTTGCGACTCCTCGAGGAGTCATTTCCCCGGGTCACGGCAGCGGCATGGCACTGGCCTCCTTTGCGCCGCCTCGGTGCTCATGGAAGCTGCGGAGATCACCGAGGCTGCACAGGAGCGGTGGTGGCGCGAGCGCATGTGTGCCCTGCTGTAGAGGTCGCGGCATTAGGGTGGTTCAGAACCGCTGCCATAGATGGTCCATCTGCTGAGTACTGGGGGAGCACACAGGAGAAGGCTGCATAAGGGGTGTCATGCCACACCATCCTTTTGATCCAACTCAGGACAAAGCTCCAATCCTCCATCTCGACTTATAGGCTGACCGCTTCTGGAAGGCTCCCAAGTATACTTTGTTTGCCTCCCCGGCAAAGCTGGCATCAGGCTTGAGGGTTCTACCTACTCCACTCTGATGATCACAAGAAGGAAGGGGCAAGTACGGGGTATGTTTTGCCCTTGGCTGCTGCAGCAATTTATCATACTGATTATCAAATAAAGTTGGTCGTTGATTATCCCTGCTAACAGTGCCCACTCCTCTACTGCTGCGGTTGTCTGCAAATCACTCCTTAACTAAAGCTTCGCTCCAAACCTAAAGAATGCTGCAATGGGTCCCTGCAATGGGTCTCTAATGCTGCAATGGGTCCCTGGAGGCAGAAGGCGAATGAATCGAAATTGAAGAGAGATTTGTTAATTTCTCCTCATCTTCCCTTAAAACCCTAGCAGACCTAACCCAACAGTGGAAGGGAAGCTGTATTTATTTTTTTTTAAACCTGAGAACAATTCACTCACTGATTTCAACTATGGACGTGCTTAAATTGCACCCTTCATCATCATTAGGATTCAAATGGTGCAGCTTTGCCACAAACTGTTTCTGCATCCACAACTTCCCCACGTCAAAGTTAATCTTTATTACAGCAAACAGATTTCACTGACACAGAATCAGGAAACACAGTATCGTTATGCAAACGAATGAACTAAAGATCAGGTGATCACAGTGGGACTGAGGCATTTTCATTTCTGTGGCTGGAAAGAATCATCAGTTCCAGCTGAGCCCTCTGTAAAATAATATACGAGACGCCGTCTCACGGATGCCTCATAAAACTCCCCAGTGTGGCCATGATTCATTTTCTCCCCAGGTTTCTGTTTTAAAGAGTTAAGTCTGCTTAGTTTAGAAGGAAATTCACTGCTTTCCCACAAACTCTCATCTCCCCTGTTTTATGGTTGGGAAGAAGCGAAGTCAAACTTGGAAACCAGCAAGTTGGTCGTAAGTAGCTTGAGAGCCCAAGAACATGAGCTTACAAGCTTCTGCAGAAGTGCATGAGCACAGCAGACTTGAAAAGAAAACACAAACCTGGAAGAGGAAGAACAAGGAGGTGAACTATTTTGCCCACAGCAAAGTCCAGGAGTGACTCTCGATTTTATTGATGCCAGCAGACAGATGGATTTTACTTTTATATTTGCTATCTGGATTCCTAGAATGATATTTTAAGGGAGAATTATGGCATCTCCACTGCAGAATTGTGTGTGAACTCTACTTGGATCTAAGGCACAGACATTCCCCTACACAGCAGGGGTGGGAGATTCAGATATTTTACCAGAAGCATTACTCAGCTTGGTGTAGTGGTTAGGAGCGTGGACTTCTGATCTGGTGAGCTGGGTTTGATTCCCCACTCCTCTTCCACATGCAGCCAGCTGGGTGACCTTGGGATCGCCACAGCTCTGATAAATCTGTTCTGACCGAGCAGGAATATCAGGGCTCTCTCAGCCTCACCCTGACGTTTCTTGACAGCTCTGGAAGGGTTTCCTGAATGGGCCGGAGTTTATTTTTATATATTTTAAACATTTGTTAAACTTTTATTGGGTGATATTACCAGAAATGGTTATGTAAACCTACCCACCCCTTCACAAACTGGCTAATGACGGGTCTGGAGGGGGTGGGAAGGGGAAGGGCTCCGGGTGGGCGTGTCCACAGCTCTGCTTCCCAATCATATTCTTCACAACTGTGCCACTTCTGGCATTTCTCAAAGCCTGAAGGTTTTCAGGGGCTTCTCGATGTTAAAAAACTTGAGACAGGCTGGTCTAGACAGCTAAAAAAATGATGAGCTGGTCTTGCCTTCAAGTTGGCTAGTTAGAATAGGGTGGACTGCCAGCAAGACTGAAAAAGACAATGATACAACCAAGAATCCTAAAAACACACGATTGTTCTTAAAAGAGATTACGATCTATTTCCTAACTATTTTGTCTAAGAATGAATGTCTGAGACCCCAACTGGCATAAGATAAATGACATATCAACCATTTTCCCAATTGTGCATGCTGACAACTGCAGGATAGGTCAATTTTTGTGAAGTGTTTGTGAATGATCTATAATCAGACTGTTGCCAAAAGGCTTCAGGTAGCAAAAAGGAGGACTCCAAACTGGAGAGACATGTTTAAATCCTTTCTTCCAGCTTTTTTTTCCTGCACGATCATAGCTTGGGGGGAAAAAGATTGTAAAAATTTTGCTTGGATGGCAGAGAACACTAAGTTATAAGTTTCAGGGAATATTTTTGCACCGGCCCTCTGCCAATTCAATACCCACTAAAACCGAAATGGTTTTAATATAGGATAGATTGTTTGCTTTCAAGTTACCTGTTATAATGATTTTCACATTTTACTATATAACTCTAACTGACCGCTTACTTGCAATCTATTGAGATTGCCATTTGAGAAAAGGAGTTTGGGAAGACAAGCAGATGATGACAAAAGTTACCAAGGTAGTAGACACAAAAGAAGGCGGCTGAAAGGGAGAGGGGGAAAATAAAGAAGCATTCTGATAAATAGGTGATAATGAAGCTAAGAGAAGAAACAGTAACACCATAGTGTGGGCCAGAACCAGCAAGTAAGAAAAGGAAATGGCAACGATGAAAGTGAGAAAGGAAAGCGGTGAGTAGATAATGGTGAAAGAAAAGGGGTTTCTTTGGGATGAAGACATGAAGCATGTCATCTGAGAGAAGTGTTCGTATGTGGCTGTGATTCTACCAATACTATCCTTATCCATGGTTCCTCTATATATTTGTGAAACAGCCTGGGGGGTGGAACGTGTCCAACTGTCCAAGCTGGAATAGGGCTTTGCTGGCTGCACCCTGATTGGCCCTGCCCCTGCAGCTCCCCACCCTCTGTCCCTGGACTCTAGCCTCTTTGCTCTCAGGCGCACCTCAGTGCCTGGAGCCAGCAGCAGGTAAGGGGAGAGGGCCCTGAGCAAAGGGTCGTGGTGGAGGGCCTGCTAATGAAGGCCTCTTGGTCTGCTAGGCAGGGCCTGCTAACAAGAGCCTCTTGGCCTGCTAGGCAGGGCCTGCTAATGAGGGCCTCCCAGCCTGCTGACTGCCTGCTAAGGAGCTCTGTCCCAGGCCTGCTAACGAGCTGGCCAGACCCCGCCCGCCCCACTTGATTCGGCTGTGAGCTGCGGCCCAAAGCCACCTTAAGCTGCCTGGACGGGGGGCCAGGGGAGGTGACCTTTTCAAGGCCCATTCTTAGGAACTGGCTTTGAAGCTAATAGAATCAATAATACAACAAAACTTATTTTATATTTTAGCTGAGTTTTAAAAATTGTTAAGAGAGGATTAACTCCTGATATAGCAACAAGCTTCACAGGAACATACATACCCTGTTCGCTGCTTTCTGTTGGCGATTCTTCATGTCGAAGAAAAAATTTCACCTCCTCCCTGCGAGGTCCCCACTTTTGTAGATGGTCATACATCATGTGATCAAAGGGAATGGGCCGTTCTGAAAGTAGAAGCATGACATATTTCTCATCAGAGCACTGTTTGCACAAGGAGGCAAAGTAAATAAAATGAAGCGCAACAGCTTGTTTTACTGTTTAGTCATTTGGGAAATTTTTTTGGGGCAGAAACTGCAAATTTATTGTGCTCAAATGGACCATCTAAGGCCTTGCTTCAAAAACACAGAACAAAAGACAAACCCCAGAAGCTATCCTTACTAATTCCCCAATATATGTTCTTTTAAATCCAAGTTTCCACAATTTTCTGAATCATTAACTCAAAACAAGATCCTAGTGCTACGTAGGTCCATACTTTTGATAGGACAGTCTTCCTTCCCACTGAGTCATCTGCATAACCTCCAGGTTTGCCTCTCATTTTAATTCTGCAGTCTTACAGAGCAAACATATGACTTTGGTCATCATCATTCTAACCCAGGCCTGCACCTAGCTGTAAAGCAGCCCTTTACAAGTTCACTATCCTTGTTGCCTGCTGAGGATTACAAAAAAAAAAAGCACAGGGCTTGTTGGACTTCTGACAAACGGTTAATTTCATCCAAGTCACCGATAAAGATACATAATGATATTACTTTAAACAGCCTTTAATGTCATTATGATATGTTACCAGATCACTGATTGGAGCTGGCAGCACGGGTCACATCATCCCATTACAGTATTTGAACAGATTTCCAGTTGGTTTCTAAGTTCAATTCAAAGTGCTGGTTTTGACCTAAGTCCAAACAGTCTGGGTCGAGGACACATCAAGGGTTGCATTCTCACACCGTAACTACCCAGGCGCTTAAGCTCTTCCTTGGTGCATGGTTGTAACTGCCTAATGATTCTAGAAAACCTATTCAGCTGCAGCAATGAAATTATGGAATTCCCTCCAGGAGAAATCTTGGCCTGACCACTTTCTTTGATAACCTTTAGATGACAATCGAAAATTCATTCCTTCTTCCTACCAGAACACAGCTGCAGAGCACGGGTTAAGTCTAACTAGCTTTCTCACTTAACTAAGTTTTTTAAAGAGTGGTTTATGCTGAGCTTTACCCTAATCAGCCTTCACCGTGGTGCCAGCCAACCTATCACTTGATCTCAGCTAGAGGGAGAAAGTAGTAGTAGTAGTAGTAGTAGTAGTAGTCCTTAAACCACTTCTGCTCTTAGCCTCTCTTGGTTACAGCTGCTCTCTGGCTGATTTTCTGTGCTAGCATGAATCAATAAGGAGCCAACTCTCCCTGTGTGAACCTACACAACTCTCATCCGTTTTTACTCGCCGTGCCATCGCATCAAGGGTCCTCAGCCAGATGGGCAGGCCTTTTCCGTCATGGCAGTGATCCTTCTGGATGGCTTGCTGGGCGAGGTGAGAAAAGCGCCTATTCAACCACGTGCTATGCTGTCAAATGTTTCTTTCTCTGTCGAACTGAGTGCTGAATGGTCTATTCCAGGGGTAGTCAAACTCCGGCCCTCCATGGACATTTGCTGGCAGGAGCTCATGGGAATTGTAGTCCATGGACATCTGGAGGGCTGCAGTTTGACTACCCCTGGTCTATTCCTTAGTGAACGGCTGACAGGACACCTGAAGCTTTTGCTTATCTTTGTTGCTCGGCAAGAATTTCTGGAGAATGCCACTTTTTTATTGATGCCCTTTTTTTCAGATAGGTATCTTTTTTTTAAAGCCTTTTTTTGGCAAGAGTTAGGTGGGCTCATAAACCTTTTAAATACACATTTGGGCCCTATTTTAGAGGCAGTGTTTTGCTTTGGGCCCCATTTTAGAAGGCAGCATATAATTACTTCTAATTACATCTAATAAATAATAAATAATATTATTTCCCTAGATATGCTGATCCTGAATTCCCTGGAACCCTTTTTTCTTAATGACAAGCCCTATATTTCTTTCCTCACCAGTTCTGAGACCCTGCCAGTCTGCCACATAATCCCTTAGTAAGCCCTAATTTATTGTAATTACGGAAATCATGTGAGGGCTTTAAATTGTGCCAAAAGTTGGTTCAGTTCAGTTCTGAGAACCTCATCCCAACTATATAACGAGCAATCAGTTCAGGGCTAATGAGCATATTTTTGTGCAA
This sequence comes from Paroedura picta, assembly GCF_049243985.1. Classification (NCBI taxonomy): domain Eukaryota; kingdom Metazoa; phylum Chordata; class Lepidosauria; order Squamata; family Gekkonidae; genus Paroedura; species Paroedura picta. The sequence goes on from NC_135370.1 coordinate 169,530,010, forward strand.
ATATTGTGAAGTTGCCTGTAGCTATCTTCGCAATCCATGCCATAAAGCTGGCTTTAAATGAAACGCCTCTTCCACACCGATGATAGCAAATACACCATCACTTGAAACAAGAGCCGGCTGGATCAGACCAGCAGCCCATCTAGCAAAGTTCCACACAGCAGCCAACCAGTGGCCCTGGAGTGCCAAACAAACTAGGCGTGGAGGCCAAAGCCCTCCCCTGATGCTGCCTCCTAAAAATGGTATCCAGAGGTTTACTGTTCATAGAATCATAGAATCATAGAATGGGAAGGGGCCATACAGGCCATCTAGTCCAACCCCCTGCTCAACGCAGGATCAGCCCTAAGCATCCTAAAGCATCCAAGAAAAGTGTGTATCCAACCTTTGCTTGAAGACTGCCAGTGAGGGGGAGCTCACCACCTCCTTAGGCAGCCTATTCCACTGCTGAACTACTCTGACTGTGAAATTTTTTTTCCTGATATCTAGCCTATATCGTTGTACTTGAAGTTTAAACCTATTACTGCGCGTCCTCTCCTCTGCAGCCAGCAGAAACAGCATCCTGCCCTCCTCCAAGTGACAACCTTTCAAATACTTAAAGAGGGCTATCATGTCCCCTCTCAACCTCCTTTTCTCCTGAACATTCCCAAGTCCCTCAACTTATCTTCATAGGGCTTGGTCCCTTGGCCCTAGATCATCTTCGTCGCTCTCCTCTGTACCCTTTCAATTTTATCTACGTCCTTCTTGAAGTGAGGCCTCCAGAACTGCACACAGTACTCCAGGTGTGGTCTGACCAGTGCCGTATACAATGGGACTATGACATTTTGGGATTTTCATATATTCCATATATGAAAGTGGCCTTCAACTGGTGAGCAGTGATCAATGGCTGGTAACGCAAAACAGAGCTCTTCTGCCGGGTTTATGGCTGAGGCTGGGGTCGGCGAGGTAGATCAATGCCCCTCCACCCTGGGTATGAGCACTACATTATCGACCTCCTTGCTGACCCCTCCTGTAGTAAGGGGGGGGGGGGTTCCGCCATGTTGGAATCTTTGTCTTTTTAATGGGTTTTTTAATGGAGGTCTTATGAGACTTTGTAACCCGCCACAAGCCGATTCGGAAGTGACAGGGAATAAATCGAAATAACAACAGCAACAAAAACAACAAACAAAAACAACAACGACAGCCGTTTTAAGCCCACAAGCACTAGCTCACAGGTACTGGAGGTGGTGAAAACCACGACAAGACTGATGCTTCCTGGGAGGTATTTCAAGACTACCAAAGGACCACTTACCATTTCCACGCCACACTTCAGAAAGATGGCAACTGCCTTCACCAGGCTCTTTGCAGAATTCCACCACATCTCGACACGTTGTTTCAGGGGTAATTGGCACTTCAGTCAAAATCTGTTCGTTGTTGCTCAGGAACACAGTTAGTATCATCTGAAAAAGGCAACATGGAAACCAGCTTTTAATCAACTTTTTAAAAACATCAGAGATTTTGGGTTGCCAGAAAAGGCTCAAATATGGTTTGATACTCGGGCTTTACGTAATTGTTTTTAATCCACAGGACATTAAGAAGTGTAAAAAAACAAACTAAGAAATACCAAACGAGAACGACTGCCTTTTAAATTCCGCCCAGAGACCAATCAAAGAAAACACGTTTTGCGTAAATGCTCATGGTCTGGAAACATTCCATAACTATAAATGCACCAGGCCTTAGTAAAGATGAAGTCAGAAATCATATCCAAAAATATTGTTCCTCCCTCGGTGAATTTCAGGCAACGTTCTGAAAAGGGAAAGCATCCTAATACCTTGTCAAAGAGAGTTCAGGAGACTAAAGAGGTCCTACTGAGAGCCAGTTTGGTGTAGTGGTTAGGAGTGCGGACTTCTAATCTGGCAAGCCGGGTTCAGTTCTGCACTTCCCCACATGCAGCCAGCTGGGTGACCTTGGGCTCACCACAGCACTGATAAAACTGTTCTGACCGAGCAGTGATATCAGGGCTCTCTCAGCCTCACCCACCCCACAGGGTGTCTGTTGTGGGGAGAGGAAAGGGAATGTGATTGTAAGCCACTTTGAGCCTCCTTCGGGTAGAGAAAACCGGCATATAAGAACCAACTCTTCCTCTTCTACTGCTTCACAAGACAGCTACTAATATGGACTGGATATCACTTTTCAATGTATAATGTTTTCTGTTGATTTTTTATGATTCTTCAGCACATCTTGTGTTCTGATACCAACGCATTTAAAAGGGCTAGTGCAGACCCATGTCACTTGTTACCCACCAAGCCACATATAGACTACCAGCCATGAATTATGGCCTGCCAGGATCTGAACTGCACACTGCACTCTGTGCGCTCCCAAATCCCACCCCCCCCACCCCAAGAAAATGTTTTATCAAGCCATATGCAGATGGTCTGTATGAAATCTGGTGCATCATTACTAGTCCAGGCCTGAGTTAGAGCAATAATATCCATCAACACATTTTTGTTGATAATACACGAGGCTGAACATGTCTTCTGCCGGTGCTTAACTATTGCGGATACTACTTCTGATTTAAAATGTAAAACAAACATGATTATATGCAAATGACTCAGTGTAAAATCTGCCTAGCAAAGAAGTTATATATGGAAGTAGTATTTATTTATTTTTATTTATTTATTTGGATTTTTACACTGCCCTTTCCTATGGCTTTGGGTGGTTTATATAGAACATTGTAAGGTAAATGTAAAGGTATCCCCTGTGCAAGCACCGAGTCATGTCTGACCCTTGGGGTGACGCCCTCTAGCATTTTCATGGCAGACTCAATACAGGGTGGTTTGCTAGTGCCTTCCCCAGTCATTACCGTTTACCCCCCAGCAAGCTGGGGACTCATTTTACCAACCTCGGAAGGATGGAAGGCTGAGTCAACCTTGAGTCGGCTGCTGGGATCGAACTCCCAACCTCATGGGCAGACAGCTTCAGACAGCATGTCGCTGCCTTACCACTCTGTGCTACAAGAGGCTCATATCATGTACAAGCGTATTAATACAAAAGTATTAATTCTAGTACTGAAAACAAATCTCTATATTCTCACAATAGAAAAACTGGGGTTTGAGGATTACTAGTAGCTGAAGGCTACAGGAATTACCAATAAAGAACTCTTTGGTAATAAAGGCCAGATTGGCCAGGGATTCTGGGGTTTTTTTTTGGGGGGGGGGAATCATCTAGGCATGGAATTGAGGTCATTGTGAGTGGCCAGGGAGTTGTGAATTTCCTGCATTCTGCAGGATGTTGGACTAGATGACCCTGGAGGTCCCTTTCCAATTCTATGATTCTAAGAAAGTTGTATCTTATATCAAGAAAAGCGCCTTGAGCATATTGCCCTAGTGCCAGCTTGAATTGGTTCCACTTTAATTCATAGGCTGAAATGCTACTTCTACTACCATCATAAGAGCTTCGTTTTGCTCTGGGAAAGCAGCAGCATAGGGCTGGACAACCTATATCCTTCAGAACACACTAGAAGTTTTAAGAAAACACTGGTGTAGCAGCCCCCTCTGGCAGTGGTTCTACAAGAGCAGAGAGGACAACATCTCTTATGCCAAAACCTACGTTTGGTTTCCACTAGCTTCTGCAGTTCTCGGTTCTTCTATAACAAAGCCATGCTGTCTTGAGTAGTACCACATATTAGAAAACAAACCATATTGCATCATGTATGTTTGAATTTGCTCTTAGCAATGTTTACAATAACAGGACAGTAGCACCCACCCATCCTATTTGAAACTAAGCTGAGTGGGGCAGAAAATTGCCTAAGAAGAATGTGCCATCAAGTCACAACTGACTCACAGCCACCGCATCGATGTGGCATTCCAAGCAAGAAATGAGCAGAGGTGCCTTCCTATTGCCTTCCATTGTGCGGCAGCCCCATTCTTCCTAGGTCATCTCCATCCAAGTACTAACTGTAGCCAATTGCTGCTTACTTCAGAAGAACTCTAGCTTAATCAGGCTAAACTACTCAGCAAATCTATGACTGTGCTAAGCGAGTTTGGTGTAGTGGTTAGGAATGTGGACTTCTAATCTGGCAAGCTGGGCTTGATTCTGCACTCCTCCACATGCATCCAGCTGGGTGACCTTGGGCTCACAACGGCACTGATAAAATTGTTCTGACCGAGCAGTGATATCAGGGCTCTCTCAGCCTCACCTTCCTCACAGGGTGCCTGTTGTGGGGAGAGGAATGGGAAGGCGACTGTAAGCCGCTTTGAGCCTCCTTCAGGTAGAGAAAAGCGGCATATAAGAACCAACTCTTCTTCTTCAAGGGGCTTCCAGCCCATAGTTCATGCTCATAATCGTCACACCACACTAAAGTTAACCTCAATTAATTAACACAATGACACATGTTAACTTACACGTCTAGCATAAAAGTTACATCTACTAATGCTGGAAAATCTTTGGGGAGGCAGGAAATGAAATATTGTTGATGGGTGGCATATTTTCTGAAAGCGCACAAACACGAATTCTCACAGTAGTAATGAATAGCCACCTTTATTGCTACTAATTAGGATAAAGAAGAGATTGGCTAAGATCCAAAGAACTGCTGAACTTGTTCTTCATACCCTACAGGGAGGTTGGTCTTGTGTACCTCAAGAGACAACATCAAACGTCACATCGCAAAAAACAGTCTGCGATGTGGTTTGAAGCACGAAGAAAAAAAAAATTCAAAAATCACACCCGGCACCTACAGGCCCTTAGGCATACCTGAAATCACATCTTTGGATTCTCGTCAATGTGACTGAACTACTTGCTAAATCTTGTTTGGCAGTAGCATTTCAATGCAAGCCAAAATAGCCATTAATTCTCTGACACAAAGAATCACACCTCATCTATGACACCAAGCCTCTCTCTGCTTAATTCTCCCCTCCCCACCCCAATATATTTTCTCCACAAATATTCTGAAGATAATTATTTCTTTCCTTCTGCTCCATTTGAAGAGGCATAACGTCACCCATGAAAGTTCTTGCTGGAATAAAAATCATTAAGGCAGCATCGGACTTCTGTTTTGTTATATTTCACTAGCCAAATAAGGCTACCATTCCAAAATAAAATTGCACTTTCCCAATAATTGTGGTTTTATCTTCTGCTTCTGCAATGATTCTCTCGGCTGCTTTTCATTCCAAATACCTCCTTTACAACGTCCTACCATCAGAAAAATGGATTCTCTATGAACATGCCGTCAAAATGCACCATTTTGAAATACAACTGTTTTAAACAGGACTAGAAGAAAATCAGCTTTGGCTTGGACAAACTTTTGACAGATTTATTTGTCTATTAAGAGATATTTCCTGAGGTGTCAGGTTTCCAGACAACTCTAATTGAAACCTAGGATCCTTGTAAGAACAGAGTCCTCTATCCAACCCTGGCTAATTATTCTTAAGTGCGCTAAAGTTTTTGTAAGAAGGAATGGTGATTTCCACTAACTTCCCCTTCCCACTGCAGCCCACTCAGCCATTCTGTTCCTGGGGGGAGTCGACAGGCTGTCAGAAACAGTTTAATGGAAGGCTGTAAGTGAGCAGAGTTGCTGAAACCCACCACCTCTCTTGAGACAAATTAAGGGTATGTAAAACTTCAGAGAGCAGGTGGATAGAGGACCATAGAGGTACGGACATCTCAGATATTTCTAAACCCAGAATCCATACTCAATAAATTAATTTCATTACTTGGGTAAGCATGGCAGATTTCAATTTTTTCCCCTCTGATAATGCTCATAAAAGCCACTTTAGCCAGTCTCTCTAATCCCAACACCAGCTGTGCTGGGTAGAAGTGGGAACCAAGGCTCCTTCTCCTGCGCCCAGATTAAGGCATAATGACAAAAAGATGCCTTTAAACCACAAGCGGTTATGACATCTGCAGAGAATTCAAAAACCAGTCTTTGTTGATTGGCACCCAAATAGGACTATAAGTTTTATAAACCATGGCACGTGCCTGCGGTAATTGTCTGCAAGTTTTCTCAGTAGCACACTGGCCCCTGCAGCTGACTGGCCATAGAACCAGTGGTACATCTCCGGTAGGAAGCAAATTAGCTGTATAAACTCCACAGTGCTGGTTTGAAATGTCTTCCTGCTCTTTTTGCGTCTGGATCCTTTCAGCAGCTCACTGACAGTGCTCCAGCACCATGTTTGGACTCTGAAAATCTAGATCAGGAGTAGTCAAACTGCGGTCCTCCAGATGTCCATGGACTACAATTCCCATGAGCCCCTGCCAGCAAATGCTGGCAAAGGTCATGGGAATTGTAGTCCATGGACATCTGGAGGGCCGCAGCTTGACTGCCCCTGATCTAGATACTCTTTCCACTCGCTCCTTAAATGGAAAAGGAAGACTTGCTGTAGTTTGCTGGTGGGGAAGGCTAACGACAGATTCCTGACTAAACAGTAAAAAAAAAAAAAACCACAACAATCCTAGGGCAGAGGGACCCAATCTGTAGCCCAGCGGGCTAAGGCCCCTGCAACCACTTTTTCTTGCACCCACTGAGCATCTGCAGGAAGTGGAGGGGTGCGGGCGAGGCTTGCTCTGACTGGGAAAAAAAAATGCTGCCGCAGCAGGGCAGCCACGACACAGCAATCATCTATGTGGAAGGGAAGCTGCCCTGGCTGTTTTGCTGGGGGGGGGGGAGTTAAGGGATTAAACCCTTTCTCCCCATTCCCAAGCCTGTGGACTCCGGTAGGTGCTGCGGGTGAGAAGAAAAACAAAACAGTGAGCATGTGTGAGGTATGAGAACAAGCACTCCCCGGTCAAATGTGTTGGCGTCCTCCTGCCTCTGCACTGCTGCAGCATAGCTAGCAACAAAAGAAGCCTGGCTAGCTTGGAGGGGGGACGGACAGTAAAGCCATTCTTGCGCCCACCCCCTCATGTCAAAAGCCCGTCCTAGAGTTATCTCAGCTCCAAGTGGGCTAGTTGAATGGTCTTTTAAGGTTTCACAGCTCACCCCTTCGACACAGAATACTTTCGTGCAAATTTACATACAAATTTCATGTAAAAGAAATCACAAACGTTCTCACAAAAGTTTATTTTACCCATGTTTTATGCAACTTTACCATTCTACTGGTGTGTGTGTGTGTCTGTGTGCGCGCGTGTGTAATCAGTAGTTGGTGGCTCAAACTGTGCATTGTCACCAATCTTTATTATTATTATTATTATTGCCCGCTATTATCATCAAAGCCATCTCGCGGTGGGTTACACAATAGTAAAGCCCCACAGAAAATATCATTAATCCCCCCCCCGTAAAAATATATCCCGGTGGCAAAAAAACTATCCTCCCCCCCCCCCACCGCCCAGTTCAGAGAACTTCCTCTCTGTGCCTCATGGGAATAACCTATGGGTGCCGGCAGTCCACGAAGCTGGAGGGGCCCATCTGCTCTCCCGTGCCCTGACCTCAACTGAAGACTTGGCGGAAGAGCTCCATCTTGCAGGCCCTGCGGAGCACAGGAAGCTCCTGAAGGGCCCTCCAAAAACAGTGAAGACATCCTCAGCAGACAGGATACAGTCTCTGATCGTACACGTCTATCAGTTAATGCCAGAAACATCTAATGCTGGCATAAAAAAGGTTATGGACAACGTAAGCAGAAGTATTCAATACTTTCATAAGAATGCAGTCTTTAAAGAAACTCGGTTATAAAGCCTAGATGAATGTTACCAGAGTTTTACCTTGTCCTTGTATTTTGCTCGTCTTGTACTTTAAATGTAGAATGAATTTTTTAAAATGTACACAAGTATATGTGCATTTATTTGTAGTTTTCCAGTTAACTGTTTGTCTAGTTAAATCCAAACACATATTTGTTACGCATTAAGATTCTACAGAAGCCATGTGCCGCCCTTACGTTCCTGGGAAGAAGGAAGGATGAAAATGTCCTAAGTAAAATAAATGAATGCAGTCTAAGCAACCTTGTTGCAAGGTTAAAATTGCAGAAACTACCCTTGTGGATCTGGCCCTCCTCTGAACCATGTCTATTTTGCTGTAACTGTGCTACAGACAGTTACTTTTCTGACCTACAAATATTTGACAAAAAAATTCTAAGAGTAGTCTCTTGAGCCTTCTCTCATTTGCAAAGTCCTATCAGACAATTATCAAAGCATTACATTTGGAACACTACTGCTAAGATCACTTCTGAATTCTCCAGATAAACTTCAGTTTCATTGCAATAAGCAAAGGGCTCTAATACACTAGAAAAGGACATTTTCCCCAAACATTTATTCACTGATATTAAAATGATTAGCCGTAACAATTTTCTTTTATGAATAGCAGCAACAACTGAGAGGTAACCAAAAATTATTTATGGATAAACACACACACACACACACACATACATATATATATATATAATAAAACATTTTGTTAGAAGAATGGTTGGGTTTTTTTGCTTATAGGACACAATGACTAGGAAAAGCACATATAGATATGCTGACAGTGGTTTCTTCTCTCTAATAATAAATAATCTCTTGGGGACATTATTAATATCTGTAAAATAATTCTGTAACAGGCCAGCTAAAATATACTACGAGATTTTGCTGTAAGCAAATCATAAATTAATTCTATTTCAAAGTTTTAAAATGTATAATGCAAACATGTAAGCAAAATAACTTTCTCAAAGTTACACAAAGTTCACATTAGACAATAGATGTGAACCTTTAAAGGTGAAAGCAGAACAATAAGAACATTAAACTGTATGGGAAAAGGTGCAAAAAAAGGATAAACACCAATTCATTCTCACCTTTTTTTTCAATATCCTGCCTATATTCCTACTTCTCTGCTTCAGGCTAGTCCTCCCTGGTTGCCAAATCTTCTCTTTTGGACAGTTTAAAATGCTTTGGAAAATCATTCTTAAAATGTTCCTCATGAGTAAAGTCACAAAAAGCACAGATTTTTAAGTTTTTTAAAAAAATTAACAAGTGGAAGCTAGAATGTAAAATAGCTTCCGTGCACCAGCAACAGTGAAAATCTACTAAAATGTCTAATCTTCTGGACTGGTGACATCTAAAATAAAAGAGGCAATGACGTGTCATGATAAGACATTCTAATGAAACAAGACAGACCATAGCTGTGACAGTAGAGAGATATGGATGATCAAGTTTCACCTAATTAGGCAAGCTTAAACTAGGAGTTCACAACATCACATGTGTACTGTGCTAAACTCTGCTTCAGTTTCGGAAGCACTCCAATCCAAACAGTGGCTGTTAGTTTACTGCATATACTAGCAATAAAGCCCATTGCACAAAAAACTACAACGGACTCCAGTCAAGTGCGGATGGTAAGGGCTGGCCAGAACCCATTGCCCAGACAGCTGACTCTCAGCGCAACACAGACAGACCCTTGCCTCAATCAGCTGTTGTTAGAGGCTTCCTTCACACTAGGCCATAAGGGAGAGGGGGTGCAGAATCCTGAGCAAGAGTTGCAATTGGTCTTGAGTTAGGTATATTCCACCAATAGGAAAAAGTCAGTCTGGATTTATCAGCAATTGCTGGGCAGATGCCTTAGACCGCTGGTAAGCCATCCCTGATCAAAAGTTCCCCTTTATGTATGACTAGGCTGCAAAGGGGGCGGGACCCCCCCGGTCTAACCCTGAGGCATGGAGGGAAGCCTCCCCCGCCCACCCCTCTCCCTACCGACTCCGTGGCTTCCCTGCGGGCCTCGCAGCAGGGCCGCCGCATCGCCACAGCATAAGGCCTGCTCCGAGGCCTGCAGGGAAGCCTCCCCCTGCAGTGGAGGCAGTCGGTCGATTGGCCCCCTGTCATCATTCTGGGGCAAAGGGGCCAATGGCCCCTGTTTCCTATCCCGGACTTGGCCCACCCCCCTTAGCCTTAGCTAATTATTTATACTGCTTCCTGAGCGGTTTACAGATGATGATGATAGCAGGGTAAAAGGATAGATGCAGGTGGGCGGGGAAGACACAGACATTTCTCTGAACTATGTTTCTACAATATCCTGTACAGGTCAGGCTACCTGTTATGACACCAGTGGGACTAACAAAGTGTGTAAGTGCCAGGGAACCCCAGGTTAAGACAGCAGATCATCATCTCATTTCTGCAAAGCCCATATCCATTCTTAAACAAGAACAGAAGAGAAGCCATGTTGGATCAGACCAACGGCCCATCTAGTCCAACACTCTATGTCACGCAATGGCCAAAATCCAGGTACCATCATGAGTTCCACCAGTGGGGCCAGAATCCACAATCAGCACATATTAAATTGTTCCACCTTGCTTTATCATGATACCAACGTCACCTAAATGAACTGGAAGGGGTGGTTTTCGTCCAATGAGTGATGGACAGCACTTAGAAAATGGCACACTAAGTGCTGAAACAAGAACTACAGGTAGTAAGGAGGTTAAAAAGCCTAGCTAGGCAGAAAGAGCCAGGGCTACAGACTGCACTGAGCCCTATGGTAAGCCAGCCACAGATGGCGAGTTATTATACTGGCCGCGGGCCGGGGGGATTTAGTTCATTCTGAGGGTCTGAAAATAGTCTGGTTCAAAACCTTAGCTGAAAAACTCCTCTGAGGAGAAACTCTAGTGAGAGTACCAGGATTTCAATTGACAGAGCTAATCCACACACTGTCTGGACAACTAGGGCAAAGAGAATTTGAGTAGACAGGTGTTTGTTCCCAAATTAAGCCAAAGTGTGAGGTAAAACCTCCTAAGGGAGAGAAGGTGGAATGCTTATTAGGTGGTAAGGGGAAATCAGGGGAGTATTTCCTAAAATATGTCTGTGTGTGAGGTAGAATTCAGTCACCTCAGAAAGGGAGAGTCCAGAGAAACTTGACTGAAGACAAAGTAAAACTGACCTGCTTGGGGCATATACACAGTGAAAGGAGTCTCTCAGGTGAAAAGATACCTTAACATCAATACGAAAAGTCTATGGACAACTGAAACTTCCTTGGGAGGTGGTGTGTTCTCCATCTTTGGAAGTTTTTAAACAGAGGCTGGATGGCCATCTGATGGAGAGCCTGATTCTATGAAGGTTCAAAGGGGTGGCAGGCACAGTAGATGAGGGAGAGGGTTGCAAGTGTCCTGCATAGTGCAGGGGGTTGGACTAGATGACCCAGGAGGCCCCTTCCAACTCTATGATTCTATGATTCTAAATGCCTGTGAGTAAGACCTAGAAACGGTGAAACAACTGACTGGTAAAAAGAAAGATGATTCCTCAATTCCAACAACCTTTTCCTCTTTGTAAATAAAATCTCCCTTGAAGATAAATCTATTACAACTAGGCAGAATACCTCACCAGAATAAAAATACCCCCTTAACACTTAATACGACTTAGCAGATGGATTAGACAGGATTGTTTTTAAAATGTGATTTTAATATTGTATTTGTACTTTGATGAATCTGCCTTGAGTCATACAGGAAGGGCAGGATAGAAAAATAAAGATTCATTTATTATTTATTTGGTTGGAAAAAAAAGCCTCAGCACCATTCTGACAAAGGGGTTTTAAAATAAAGACAGCTTCACGCCTTCCCAGAAGCTCCCAGGGCTGAATAAAGCCAAAGAGACCAAACTGCGACTGGGTGGGACAGTGACCATAATTTTGGAGGGAAAATTTACCTCAGTGTGGGGACGGATGAAGAGAGGCATCTGTCACAGCACACAACAGAGGAACATTCTTTGTGCTGCTGCTGAAAGAACAGTCACAAGATACCTCGCCCCCCAATCAACAAGATTATTTTTATTTATTTATTTATTTATTTATGTAGATTTTTACACCGCCCTTCCCTACGGCTCTGGGCGGTTTACATAAAACATTTTGGAACATTTACATAGAACATTATCAAAATCAATATAACAGTATAACAATAACAACAACACACCAACTACAACAACTAGAACAGCACTTCAACAATAACTTTGACGCTCCCTCAGCAGGTTCGATCTCTCAGTCGAGGGGGACGGGGACCTGTAGATGCTATGGGTCAGTCAGCCCCACCAAATGCCTGGTGGAAGAGCTCCTTTTTGCAGGCCCTGCCAGTGCTACTGGGCTGCCATCTCTTCGGAATAGTGCCGACCAGACCCCTGAACTCATGCAAACGGCTGGTAATCCCTTTCCCATGCAAATCACTCTGTAGAAGCTGCTGCTGCATGCAAAATATCAACATTTAGACAATCCAGACGGAGCAAACTGCATAGTGAGCACGCTTAAGTATCACTTCTGCATCCATCTTCTATTCATAACCATAATCTGCAGGATTTTAAGCTTGTTGGCACATGCTATCGACCTTCTTCGCTTTGGTTCTAACAGTTACCTCCGTGAATACTTGATTCTACTTTGCAAGAAATTAGACATATAATAAGATAAGGACAGAGCCGCAATTTAGCTGCACACTCATTGGGAGGCCTGCTTCTCTCAAATGAAGCTTTGGGGAAAAAAAGAGGCAGCTATTTACAAAAACTGGAATTGGTTTGCCACACACAATGAAGGCAACGGAAAGCTTAAAGATGTCTATGACTAACACAATCAAATAATGGTTCTTCTGACACCAGTGCTATTTTAGGATTAATTGGATTTACAGTTGCACCTTTTGTTTATATTACCGTATTCCATGTAGTCAGACAATTATTAAGGATAGCGATGTCTGTGTACATATATGCTGCCACGGTGCCACTGACTTACGTTGACCCTTGCAAGGGGCTTTCATATTAAGTGAGAAGCAAAATTGGTCTGCCACTGTCTCCCTCTGCAGAGTCTTCCTTGATGCTTTCCCATGTAAGTATCCGCCCCACTTAGCTTTCAAAATCTGACAAGATTGGGGTGCACCATTTTGTCTTTCCTACGGCCTTGCATAGTTCACTTTTACAAATTCTATTTTCCTTCCTGAATATGTATCAGTTTAGTGTAGCACATATGCAGAAAAATCATTAAAAGGTTAGGAAGCAGATCTCTAAGCCAGTGATCTCCATCCCCCGGTCCGGGGACTGGGACCGGTCCATGGATCAGTCGGTACTGGGCCGCAGCTCCTCCTCGTCCTCCTCCCCGGCTGCTGCCTCGGGGGCTGCCCTGCCACTGGCTCACCTTTGGTGCTCTCCAGCAGCTCCCCCCTTGCCGTGGCACTGCGCAGCTGCTACTGGCAGCAATCCCCAGCGGGCGGCGGGAAGTCAGGGGCGCCGGCGGGAAAGCAAGTGGAGCAGGGGTTCAGGTGGTGGCGGTGTCCCTCAACAAAAGACTACCCCCCTCCCCGGGCCTCAGTAAAATTGTCAAGCGTTGTCCGGTCTCCCGTGATAAAAAGGTTGGGGACCACTGCTCTAAACAACAGCTTTTCATTTTTCAGCTAGCTAGATTTTGATTCTGACTTTTTAAAAGGATTGTAAAATTTGCCTTTCAGTCTTATTTTAATGCTCCTGCGATTCAGTATCAGTTAGCAAGATACACATCACTTCAGTAAAAATGGGGTCAATGTATTCATTCATTTGAGAAAATTCATAAGCCACCATTCTAGTCTAGAGATAAAAACAAATAACAAACATAAAAAGCAGGGGTAGTCAAACTGCAGCCCTCCAGATGTCCATGGACTACAATTCCCATGAGCATTCGCTGGCAGGGGCTCATGGGAATTGTAGTCGATGGACATCAGGAGGGCCGCAGTTTGACTACCCCTGATAAAAAGCATACAATTACCAGTATTAAAACAAGCTATGAACAATAGTCTCCTTGGGTGATATCCATAAAATATTCCTCAAGTAACAGTTTTTTGGGGGGAAAACGCTTAAAAAGGACATTTTAAGGAGTCTTTAAAAAAGATGGGGCCTGCAGACAGAGAACAAAGTGTTTTGACTTAGCATCCAAACGACAGCAAGGTTAAGTGCCAGCTAGGCATCAAGGGGAAAGGTGCTTCCAAAATGAGCTGTCACTACTAGGGGGAGGAGGGAGCCTGTCTCTGGTTGCCACTTAACTTACCTCTGCAGGCAGAAACAGAGGGAGCAAGGCTTGGGAGACAGTAGGGGAAGAGGTGGTGCTTGAAGTACCCCAGCATCAAACCATTTAGGTACAAAAAAAAGAGTAAGAGAAAGCATTTTAGATTGTGCCCAGAAATAAGCTGGCAGCCAGCAAAGATCTTCAAGCATGAAAATTATAGAAACCCTGTACCCAGATCCCAACAATAGCCTGGCTACCACATTTTGGCCCAAGAGCCATTTCTGATGCAGTCCCATTGTAGAGCACATAACCCGGCTGTAATCAGAGCAGGGATCACAGTGGCCAGGTCACACTTTTCAAGGAACAAGCATAACTGTCTTAACACCTGAAGGAAACACTTTCTAAATACATCACCTGTACTTCAAAAGGGATGAAGGAAACAACCACACTCTGTAACACTTTCTCAAATTTGTTCCCCATTTTGCATTACAGACCCTTAAGGATTTCCAAGCAAGTTTGGAAAAATCTAATGTTTCAGAAATATATTTTGACTAGGGCCAAGCCTGTTGCATTGAGGAATACAACGGGCACTAAATTTGGGGAGGGGGTGGAAAAACTCTGCGGATGGCCTCTCCCTCCCCCCAGGACCTGGAAAGGCTGCAGGCTGGAGGCCCCCAGGCAGGGAACTCACCAGCAGGAGCAGCTGGCCTCGGAGGGAAGTGGAAGGAGGAGTGGGTGGTCAGGGGTGGCAGACAGAAGGTGATTGGGTGGCCGCTGGACAGACAGGAAAGCCAGTTGGAGAAGGAGGAGGTACACAGGGGCGGGACAGCCGCCCTGAGTGGGTGTTAATCACTGAGTGGCACTTAAGCCATGAGGCCAGCTCCTCCTCCAAGACCTTACCAGAAATAAATTATGTGGAACAGATATGCTTTTTATTGTTCGGTTTGCAATCAGTACAGATATCAGAGACAGACCTGCACTGATTTTATAAAAAAAGTAACAGTGTTTTGGTTGGCTTGTGGTTAAACAGGATGGCATTTGTTACAGCTTTCTGATCTTGGCTTATTCTGACATTACTGTTTTGGCTTTATCTGTATGCTTTTCTGTGGCTTTGCTTGCTGTTGCTGAGCCTGCTGACGTTTCTCTCCTGCTGTCTGTAATGCTATTATTATTATTTGCTTTTATTCTATCCTAGTTATTGCTATGTGTTGCCTTGGACGAATGGGGAAAGGTGGGACAGAAAGGCGCTGACCAATCAATGGACTGTATGCTAGTTCTGATGCCTTTCAGAAGCAAAGGCAGTCATTCCATGGAGCACTACAGCGAATGGGATTGATATTCCACATTCCTGCTCAACTAGTCTCATGCTAATAGCTTATTTATGTTTGACCAGCCCTGGATCGTAGCCAATATGTGCTAGGAATTTTTTTAAAAATTACTTAATATTCAGTCCACCTCTTTTTTTGTTACCACGCAAGTGACTGTTGCGTATGCTATGTGCTGTCAAACAACTTCCGACTCTGAACCCTATGAATTAATGACCTCCAAAGCATCGTATCATTAGTCAGTGGCTTCCTTTACTGAGTCAATCCATCTCATGGAGGTTCTCCTTTTCCGACTCCTTTCGACTTTCCCTGGCATTATGGTCCTTTCTTGTCTTCTCAGGATGTGAAGAAAGTATAATAGCATCCATTTGGTCACTTCAGCTTCTAGGGAGACATTCCTTTCTGTATCAAGGCATATAAAACTGTGCATTACCTCAAAACCCTTCATCAAAATGTAACAGCAGATGAGCAAACAAATGACGCTGAAAATTTGCTGAGACAGTCAGAGGTACGTGTGGAGATGGATTTCATGGTTTATTTAAGCAACAGTTCAAGACACTAATATTAATACCTTCAACGCAGCATGACAGCAAGTCACAGCAAATGAAACAACGCGACTGGCTTCGAGTCCAAATTCTAGTCATCACGCACCTCGTTGCAACCACCCGCACAATGAGAACTGGTAACCATGGAGAAGCATACTTTAAAAATAAAATTTCCACATAACGGTGCCACAGCTCAAACTCATTTTGATATAATTAATGTCAAACATAAATATGCAACGTGCAAAATCCAGAATTTCATTTGGTACTCGTCCCAGGCATGCATGAAAGGCAGTTGTTGAGCTATCACTAGGGTTTCAAGTATTATTGGTAAAATAATCTGTTTAGAATGACTTCTGCTCAAATTAACCATAGCACACTTGTCAACTTGAAAAGGGATACCCAGCGCAACTGCAATGACTTAATTCAGAGCTGTTACAGTGAATCAACGGTCCTGGCCTACCAAGGCAAAAGACGTGTGGAATTTTAACCACACACTCTTGCTCACGCCGAGACCCAGGTCACTGGGAATTCTATTTGCCTCTGCATACCAGTTCATGAGAGATTAAACTCTCTCTCTCTGTCTGTGTACCTCACTCTTTGCTACTGTAAGCAAGTTACCAAGTGAAACAAAATAAATGGCTGTTATCTCAGGGTCACTTGCTGGGGCATGAAGCGCCAAGGATTATGCCCTTGAATAAAGGAATAAGTATAATCAGAAGGGTGAAGTAGAGTTAAAAAGAGCAAGGAACGTTCTGGTCTGCTTGCTGACACCCCTTAGAGAGCTGCGTGGACGGTCAAAGGGGCAGTACTCTCCACTTCAGGCTGCAGCATGATACAAGTTGGACTGGGGTTTTCCAGCACAGAGGGTTTACTTGCCCTGTTGAGTTGGGGCCTGCACAATTACTTGCCCTGTTGGCATATTCAGAGCACGTGCAGCTCCCCAGGGGGGCAAAATAACAATCCCCACCACCCTGGTTGTTTTGAGTTGGAAAATAGCGCAAACTTATATTATTTATATATTTTATTACATTTTTATACCACCCACCCTTGCGGCTCAGGGCAGTTTACAATATGAATTAATTGGTACAGTACAAAGAAGTTGAACTCAACATGTGTTAACATTATAACAGTGTTTAAACCATTAACTATGTAACTGTATGTTGTTTGATGACGTGGCTGGACTAGAGGTCTCCCTGTACTGTGTTTGATGGGCATATCTGGTGGTAGAGAGGGGGTTTCAGGGGGGGCTAGTCAGTGGTGTTGTTTTCATTGGCTTCAACCAAACACTCGGCAGAAGAACTCTATTTTGCAGGCCTTGTGGAATTTTGCTAGCTCCGGAAAGGCCCCAATCTCCTCTGGGAGCTCAATCCACCAAGTGGGAACCAGGACAGAGAAAGCCCTGGCCCTAGTTGAGGCCAGAAGGCTCAATGGAAGACTGAAGAACCCATTTCCCTCTGTACCACGGCCTTCATTCGAATTAGGCCCTGCAACAACTGGGAACTTAATTCCTACGCTACCATGTGACTGAGCAGAATGGCGGTCAGGAAAACCACAACTTGGCTCATTAGAAGCATGACTTTTAGCTTGCACCTTAGCTACAAATGTTTCTCGGTTAAGTCTGGGCCTCTGCTTTAATCAGTGATCTAGCTTTGTCCCTGTTTCTCTAACTGTAATCTGCCTACTGCCTCAGCTTTAAAAGTAGAGTGTGAAGCACTCAATTCTGAAGAGCCCATTTCTATGCAGTACCCCAAACAAAAGTTCAAGGGTTCCTTAAAGTTCCCTGTCAAGCCAATGATTCCTCATTTTAATTGCATGCAAAGATACACATATTCATGTCAGACAAATACACATTTATAGTTATATAATTGTCAATTATAGTTATAATTAACTGACACCATTTTCCATAATATGCACCTGTATCGTCCTTCCAACAAGTCACACACTAACTCAGAGGCCTCCAACATTTGTGAGGCTGCAGGCACTTCAGAATTCTGCCTCTACTGGGGGGGCACAATCACAAAATGGCTGCTGCAGAAGACGGATCCAACCACAAAACGTAAAGGAGCAAGGTTATATATAACTATAATAGGATCTCCTTGGCATTTCATGCAGGAACTCTGTTTAAGACAGTGGTTCTCAACCTTCATAATGCCGCGACCCTTTAATGCAGTTCCTCATGTTGTGGTGACCCCCAACCATAACATTATGCAAGTGTTCTTTCACAGAAATTAAACCAAAAACTGACCAATGGCGTAAAGATCCATTGTTCATGAATGTATATAAATTGATTTTTTTTCCTCAGGGTTTCTCAGTTCAATTCTGCTTCTTGTTCCACTATGCCGATCTCGCTCTTTTCCGCTGCTCCAGAGAGACACCTGCAGGAAGAGTGGCAACAGGGGTGGCACCCCCTCCCCTGCCAAGCTGCTTGCCCTGCCGCGACCTCTGTGAAAGGGTTATTCGACCCCCAAATGGGTCCTGACCCCCAGGTTGAGAACAACTGGTTTAACAGGAAGCCTTTAATCCACACAGCCAATCAGATGCCCTGCTGGGTAAACACAAACTCTGTCCCTTCCATTTTCTAAAAACACTCAGGGGGCACCAGGAAAGGAGTCAGCAAGCGCTATTGCACTCATGGGTGCCATCCTGGGGACCCCTGAGCTAACTAACACCAGCCTTTCTTCCTACAAAGATTTTTATATGCAGGCCTAAAATATCCATTGTTATTTTTCAATCAGTCAAACAAGACTGTTTTAACCCCCAAAGCGATTGCAAATATGATTGCCAATTTTTCAACTAGTAACTGTAGCTGTGCCTTTAGCAGTGGCTTGACATGAAGCCATTAGAAGCTGATAATATATTTTCATGCTATGAAAAACCTCACCTGCTGATTTCTACGTATCAAATCATTATTAAAGGCACAAAGCATGCCAGGCTCAGGTTTATTGTTCAGACAGGAATCCCAATGAGCAAATAATTGGCAGCGATAAACAGGATACATTATAGACTACCAAAGAGACAATCTCCTCCATAACCGGTCCCACCCCATTTGAGGTTGTTAAGTAAGCGGGAAAACAATATGCTGTTGCTCACCGCTGCCCATTAATGCAATGCCAGCATCCATTAATTAAAAGGGGCTCGGGAAACAGTGGGGTCACTGCCTTTCTAACCAGATTTTTGCCCCTTTAGGAGTCTTGAGCTAAGACTGTATATGTAGAGCAGTGGTTCTCAATCTGGGGGTCGGGACCTCTCTGGGGGTCAAACAACCCTTTCACAGGGGCTGCAGCAGGGCAAGCAGTTTGGCTGGGAGGGGCGCCATCCACGTAACAGCCTCGAGACAGAGCGTTCATCTGTTTGGAGCAGCGGAAAAGAATGAGATGAGCATGTAGGGACAAGAGGCAGAACTCAACTGAGATACCCTGGAAAAAACCAATTTATGTACAATCCTAAAACAAAGGATCTTCACGCCACTGATCAGTTTCGGTTTAATTTCTGTGAAAGGACACTTGCATAGTTTTATGATTGGGGGTCACCACAACATGAGCAACTGTATTAAAGGGTCGCGGCATTAGGAAGGTTGAGAACCACTGATGTAGAGAGTGATATGTCATCTTTGAATGTTTGGGCAAGTAGTAGAACATTTAGCGGGACATTTTAAAACTCTGGCCTGGCCTTGCAATCTTGGGAAAGGCTCATGCAGTGTTTCAGTTTATAGCTAGAAAGGCAGCAGTTCATAAACTGGGTGCTAAGGCTCAAAAGTGGGTCATACAGCCAGCAGGGAGGGAGGGAGGGCTAGTTCTGACCTTATAGCAAAAGTGGGTTTTGCTTCTGTAGCATGTGCTAAAATGGCCATGAAATGTAGCCTGTTGCTCAGTAATATCCTCATATCTGATCCTGAGCACGGTGCTTCCCATGCACATCAAAAAAAAAACACAAGATGAACATTTTGAGATGACCATTGAAGGCTATGGAAAACAAGTAAGCTCTCTGGTAGTAATGAATTTGACAGAAGTGGCTGGTAGCTCTTTCAGACTCATTATCTAGCTTATTTCCCCATCAAAGTACCCTATGATAAATCAGTAGCCCTTAAAAGGAGGCCAGTCCTACTGCAAAGGATTAGGGCAGGGGTAGTCAAACTTCGGCCCTCCAGATGTCCATGGACTACAATTCCAATGAGCCCCTGCCAGTGAACAAAAAAGGTTTTGTTTTTGTTTTTAAATCAAGGAAGGACATTTTTTGTAACCAAGAAGAGTGACAATAGGTGGCCCAAACATGGCTAGAGTGTAAAAGCCTATTTATTAACTGCCACTCCATTGTTTCCATGCAGCCACATGATCACCACACAATCCCTACACAATCTTATTAACATTTCAAGGGAAATACACTGCTTTAGGCCAACAGCCTGGAGAAAGAGCATTTAACAGAGGCTTACTGGGATGTTGTCCTGGCCTAGATAGTCCAGGCTAGCCAGATCTTGGAAGCTAAGCAAGGTTGGCCCTCATTAGTACTTGGATGGGAGACCTTGAAGGAATACCATCTTCAGCAGCACCTAAACACAGAGGTAGGCAAACCAGCTCTGAATGGCTGTTGCCTTGAACACCCAACAGGGTCACCACAAGTGACTTGATTATACTTTTCACCACAATGGGTTGTTATTCACCTCCCCCCATTGCCCATTTCTACATATTAAGCAGCTATTAGAGTAGATTGGGTTTTTTTCCACCATGTTCCCAGCTAAATATCATGGTAGTCACTGATATATCTTAGTATTAGCCGTGGTCAACAATTGTGGAACAGTCATGGTTCAATTGGTAAGTGAATGGTGGGAATAATTCAGAGGGAGTGGGAGGGAGAAGCGTATGACACTGTGGCCTGTTCCCAATTGTTTAGCCATGCTTGAAAGATCGGGAGTGTTGTATCCACAATGCCGCCCCACTTCTCTCTCTCGGACAATTATTTATTTTATAATTCACTTCATATGTTAGCTTTCAACACATTCCCCTCCATGCTTTCCTTTTGTCATCTACTACTATGAATGACAGAAAGGAAAACCTCTGAAAGGCCAAGGAATAACAGATTATTTATTATATAAACATTCAAATGTGTGTAATTTACCACAACTGCAGAATCAGAGTTTCTTTTGCCAGGCTGGGACAGGGCCGCACTGCCTAATTGGCACCATAGTCCAAGATGTGAACCAAGATAAGTTGATTACACATGGAATAATGATGATTCTGTGCTCTTTTTAAAGGAAAAATCCAGTGGCAAGCATTTGCTACACCAGCTAGTCCAGAGGGAACATGTTTTTTGGCATTCAACTACTACCTTACTGTAGCGACCCCTTGATTAAGACACTGATATTCTGCCTGCAGTCACAACATAATAGTGGAATTTGATTTAATATATTCGCTAATTCACACTAATATTGGCCTCTTGTGGCGCAGGGTGGTAAAGCACCTGACATGCTGTCTGAAGCTCTGACCATGAGGCTGGGAGTTCGATCCCAACAACCGGCTCAAGGTCGACTCAGCCTTCCATCCTTCCAAGGTCAGTAAAATGAGTACCCAGCTTGCTGGGGGGTAAACGGTAATGACTGGGGAAGGCACTGGCAAACCACCCTGTATTGAGTCTGCCATGAAAACGCTAGAGGGCGTCACCCCAAGGGTCAGACATGACCCAGTGCTTGCACAGGGGATACCTTTACCTTTAATTCACAATAAAATCATGGAAAAGGAGTTGCCATTTAGGTGACTTAGAAACCAGTGCTGTTTTGGAGGGTCTTGCCCAGCTATCAGAGGAGAACAAAGCAACCTGTGCTGGAGGAAGAGAAGGAAGTGGACAAATATCAGACATCAGGTAAGGAAGTGAGGCACTGCACAAGCTGTACATTTTGTACACAACGCTGGACAAGATCTCTAAGTCCATTAGAGTAGCATGACAAAAAAATGGGAATAATTCTACAACGAAAACTAGTTCTCCATACTCTGAAATGATCAAGGTTTATGAGGCAGCAGGGCCTCAAACATCTTGTGAAGACAGTGAGTGGCACACAGTTTTTCCTCTCAAGTCAGTATTGCACCCAATCCACTGCCTTGCCTTTCTGTAATTAACAGCACTAATTTTCTCAAATGGAGAAAATAGGTCACTCATGGTATTATTGCAGCACTGGCTAATCCTGTTCCTTTTCCTAGTAACTCCAGCGTCTGGACCAGAGGCTCTCTTCTCCAACACGGTGCCAAATTGCAGCCTGTGGATTTCGCCCCGCAGACTTCTAGATAAGTCTTGCAAGTATTTTTTATATTTTTCTTTTTTTTTGCCAAAAGACTTTTCTACAGAATTGAGTTCTGCAGACTCATGGCTTCGGTCACATGAGATTGTTTTGTTCGGAAACCGCTCAAATTTGCTAAATGTAACTCAAGTCCAGGCTGACTTCAGAATGAAAACATTCAGAACAAAAGCATTCAAGGCCTTGTTTTCCTGCAGTCCATTCAAGACTGGCTTCCTCAATCTTGTTAACGTTAGGTGAGTGGGGGGAGGGTGGCACGACACTGAAAGAGATTCTGAAAACTTCATGCCACCAACAGCTGTCCGTAAGCCATCCAGCTGTGGTGGAAAGAAGTTGAGAAAAGGAGGGGGAAATCAGCCAGCTCCAATACTCTCCAATTCAACCTACTTTGCCCTCAGGAAAAAAAGATAGATAGATTCAGGTGGGTAGCCATGTTGGCCTGAAGCAGCAGAACAAAGTTTGAGTCCACTGGAACCTTTAAGACTAATGTTGTTACAGTTCAGAGAGCCAGATTGGTGTAGTGGTTAGGACTGCAGACTTCTAAATCTGGCAAGCTGGGTTTGATTCCATGCTTCCCCACATGCAGCCAGCTGGGTGACCTTGGGCTCACCACAGCACTGATAAGGCTGTTCTGACTGAGCAGTGATATCAGGGCTCTCTCAGCCTCACCTCCCTCACAGGGTGTCTGTTGTGGGGAGAGGAAAGGGAAAGTGATTGTAAGCCGCTTTGAGACTCCTTCGGGCAGAGAAAAACGGCATATAAGAACCAACCCTTTTTCTTGTTATGCATCTTGACTCTAGTTGGCCCTTCCTGGCAACATCCTCTTTTTCAGCTACATATATATAAAGGTGGGTGACCTCTGTTTCAATGTACTTAGAAGAGGTGTGAGTATGGAGGAAGGTTCATACCCAGATTAAAACACTGTTGCTCTTAAAGGTGCCCCTGGACTCCAACTCTGTTCTCAGGAAGAATGTACATATATGGGGAAGAATGAGAAAACTGCTACTTTATATGGTAAAAACATATTAAACTTTAATTTTATTTATGGAGCTCAAATACATAAAACTATTAAAAACAATAAAAACCGCAAGGAGTTAACACCAGTCACACATATATAAGTTAGTTCTATCCTAACATCCAAAGACCGAACTCGTTTTGACCTATACAGGTCTTCCTCAGAGGTCCTTTGATAGGCAAACAAGAACACCACAGTAGGTTTTGTTCAAAACCGGGGAAAGGTTACTGAAGACAGCCCCTTGAAATACCCTTATGTGTATATGAACACTTGACATCCAGTGGATATGCAAGGGACCTCTCCTTGAATACAGAAGTTTGTTTACCACCCTACTGATTGCAATATGATATTAAAAAACCATAGTTTATGTATACTGTTTTTTTTTCTAAAACAATTGTGTGTGCGTAATATTGACCTCTAAGGAAGACCTGTATAGGTCGAACATGTTGGATCTTTGGATGTGAGAACAGAACTAACTTAAGTATGTGCCACTCCTTGCTGTTTTTATGGGTTTTTATACGTTTATATATTTGTGCTCCATAAATAAAATTCAAATGCAATACGGTTTTTATTATATAATAAAGTAGCTGCTTTCTCAAGCTCCTCAGGTTCTCAGCTCCATTTCAGGCCCTTTTTGTTCATATATGGGGAAGAACCAGAACAGTCTGGATTTTTTTCCCTTTGGATATCACCCTACTTTGCTGTTGAGCTCCCATCTCAGAGTTTTCATTCCTTTAAAAGCTGGCCTACTGTTTCAGCCTCTTCCTCCTCAGGTTCCAGTCCTCTGCTAATCCTCTAGCCCTGAAGTACTGCACAGGCAATATACTGGGGAAAGCGACAACCACCAGTACTGCTGGTAATAAAACAGCATGCTGAGATGAGAATGTCGATTCCACAGAAAAGAGCAGAGTTGCATTATATAGGATATATATATATTCTTTCAAAGTACTTTGTTTCCCCCCTAAGTAGTATTTGCATATAGTGCTACAGCACTTCAAAGCCAGTCTTATTTATTTATTTATTCATTTTTTAGCCTGCTCGCGGCGGGTTACACAGAAATTCAAAGAAAATTCAACATACAGTAAAACAGATAAAGCCCATTAACCCCCATTAAAAACCCTCAACATTACAAAATCCAAAAATTCAGAAGGCGAAAAAACATTCTTTGCATAGCTTCAGGGGGCCAGATGTTCGGACCAACTGGGAGAGGACCAGTAACAGTGGCTCGAGCATGGCCCCGACCATAAACCTGATGGAAGAGCTCCATTTTGCAAGCCCTCCAGAAAGCAGAAAGCTCTCCTCCAGGAGCTCATTCCACCAAGCAGAGGCCAGGGCCGAAAAGGCCCTGGTCCTGGTCAAGGCCAGGCAAGCCTCTTCCAAGCATATATGTGGATAAACCCTAACTAAGGTGATACCTGATGGTCCCAGCCTTTTTACTGTGGAATACAGGCCATAAGCACTTGATAAAGCTTTGCCGTAGAGACATCACTGAGATTAAATCACTTTATGTGGTTTGTGGACTGCTGCCATAGACACACAATTATTGTGGTCAAAAGGAAAAAGAAATAATCCTAGTTGTATCAACATCCTCATTCACAGAGGTAGGCCACCAAACAACTGGACTTGATTCTGAATATGTACCATTTATGCTGAAGCCCAGAAATGGAGTATCATGATGCTTGAAGGTCAGAACTGAGAATCGTGGCAACTGTTTCAGGCTTTCAATGCAAGGTTTTCTGCATTATGACAGAATAAGGGATATTGCTTTGCCACAAGTAAAGCACGATCTTCAAGGAAATGAAACCCAATCTAACACTTGGGATTACACAAAACATAACTTCAAATGCAGTTTAGATAAGTAGCTGCAGGCTTTTCAGTAGAAAAACTGATCATTACTACTAAAACATTCTGTAAGCAACATTAAGAACAGTTTATGTAACTGTGGTCTCATATGGCCGCCAGAAAGAGCAAAATTTAACGTAAGAAAGCCAATGAAGGCAGATATTAATGCTCGGTATTTTTCAAAACAAATAATATTAAGAAAATCACTCAAGGTAATGGGGGGAAGGGATCTTTAATAACAGCTCTAGTGTGGATACAGCTCATTGTAGTGTTCAGAAGAGGCAAGACATAAATCAGATCGCACACCACAAAAACTGCCTGTGCCTGTTTTACAGCCACCTCCTAAGAACAAATATAACCACCTTCAATTTTTAAGCACAGGCCTTGATAACAACTCTTATAGAGGCATATTTTCAATAGTGCTACATCCAACGTTCACCTCCTCAGAAAATTCCTATTGGAACAGGTCCAGTTAAGTCACTGGAGATACTCTGGAGGAAGTATTTAATGGACTGCAGCTATAGTCTGTAAGACTACCCAGATCAAAGGTAGTCAAACTGCGGCCCTCTAGATGTCCATCGACTACAGTTCCCATGAGCCCCTGCCAGCGAATGGGAATTGTAGTCCATGGACAGCTGGAGGGCCGCAGTTTGACTACCCCTGACCCAGATAGAAATGTTTTGCATGTCAGAGACCTACATCGTAAGAGGGTTTTATCCATCAGTATTTTTGGCAGTGCTAACACACTGTCATATTTAGGACTTTTCCCTCCTGTGCCTTAAAATTTAATATATTAGTCACTTTGCCTTGAATTCCATGCTGAAAAGCCTGCTTTGTCTTATACCACCCACAGAGCTCATTCATACTGCTTCCTTTGAGCCATAAAATAAATACTCGTTTTTGTGCTAAGTATTCGGTTTTTGGTCAGCTCCTCCTGTTCAAGCATTCTAGTGCTTACCTATAAATGCAGGTACTGCAGGGAATATCCCCGTCCTCTCTTCTATTTTTAGGAGAAGGGAGAATTGTTTTTTTAAAAATCCATTTTGTTAACCACATTACTGGCTAGATACCTGTCTTGCAAATAAAAATAAGGGGAAGAGGTCCTAGAAAACCTTCAGAACCAAACAACTGAATAATTCACCAACTGCAAGAGCCAGTTATCAAGCCACGTATGACCATGAAGCAGCACATTCTCCCACCCACACCCCCAGGATTAAGAGAAAATCCACACCAAGTAACACAGAGCAGCATGTTGCCAACGAAACCACTGCTTGCAAATAAATGTTTGGGCAGTTAGAATAAAGTATTTTAAATATATGCATGTATGTATATATGTATGTGTGTATATGTGTACACACACACACAGAGACGGAATAAGCAAGAGAGCATTTTCCTTTCCAAAATGGGGACAGACATACATTTCTAACAAGACAGAGAAGGGGGTAACAAGCCTTCGCATTCAAGTCCAACTAGATTCAATGGGGCTTACTCATGGGAAAGTATGCATAGACATGCTGCCTTAGCCAGTCCGGCGGTGGCCTTTCATCATGCATTTCGGGGCGCCTCCTTTGGTGCATATTCAGACACCAACGACGCACATGACTTACACCCTGATGAAGAGCCAGAAAAAGCATACACACCTCCCCATTTCCTCTTTGACTATTCCACAACAACATCCAGCCTTTAAAAATAATAATAATAATGATAAAGAACCGGTCAAGGGAGGAAAAAAATCCCTTCAACCACAACAGATGAAACAACCTGTGAATAGCAACAATATATATATATATATATATATATATATATATATATATATATATATATATATATATATATATATATATATATATATAATAAAAACCACTCATATATATAAAAACCACTCATAATCACAGATTACTGGGGAGAAGAGGAGGGATCTCCTCCACGACAGCTGCTGTCCAGTCTAAGCCAGGGGGGGGTCAATGTGGGACTCCCCCCAGGTGCATGGACTACAATTACCATGAGCCCCTGCCGTTGGCAGGGGCTCATGGTAATTGTAGTCCATGGACCCGGGGGGGGTGGGAGCCCCACTTTGGCCACCCCCTGCGATCATGGGGTGGGTGGGCGGGGGGAGTCAAGCACTCACTCACCTGCCTGCCAAACGGGGCGGGAGGAAAGGGGAGGCAGCTTCCCCTGCTCAGCCCGTGCCACCTGGCCCTGTCACCTCCAGCAAGACAGGCAGGGGGCAGGGGGAAGACGGCCACCTGACAGGACCCCTCCCCACCGACCCGCCGCCCCAGAGGCGACGAGGGCTCCCTCAGAAGCGAGCGCCGTGACAGGGAAGGGGAAGAGGGCGGCCCTTCGCCGGCCGCGACCGCAGCCCACCACTCACCGGCATCATCTCCGCGGCTGCCGCTCAAGCCAGGCCGCCGCCGCCGCTGAGGGAAGAGGGGGGAATGCGCGTGCGCGCGGGAACCCCGGACGAGGCCTGGCCGCTCCTCCCTCCCCGCCTCCTGCGCACGGGACCGGAGGAACGGGGCGGGTCGCCTCCGCTGGGCCCTGCTCCCGCTGCCAGCCGCCTCTGCAGCCCAGCCGAGCCGAGGCCTCTGGCGCTCCCCCGCCTTCCCTTCCCTCACAGGTTCCCACACCGCTCCGCCCCGACAGGGGTTAACGGCGGCGCCCCGCCATTGGCCGAGAGGGAGGAAGGGGGCGGGGCCTGCGCCTGGCCCGACCGTGTTGGAATGAGGAAAAGGAGGGAGCGGAGAGGGAAGGGGGGGGGTGCGCGCGCCCGGCCGTCGGAGACCACGTGACGCACTGCCACAGGTCGGCGCTCGGCGGGGCTGTTAAGGGGGCGGGGGAGGCGGCTCGTGCCTGGCGCCCCGGCTGGGTGAATCACCGCGGCTCTCTGCATGAGTCATGTTTTGTTGTTGTTGTTGTGCATTATTATATAACTTATATTATTCTATATCATAATTGTATAGAAAGATGATATATAGCATCTATCATATCTAGGGTCCAGTGGCACTTTTGCTCTACTGCTTCAGACCAACACTTGAATATATATTATATTTTGTTACTATTGTTTATTATAATGCATGTATATTATATTTGTAAATTATAAATTACAATACATGAATATGAATGAATGAATATATATATATATATATATATATATATATATATATATATATATATATATATATATATATATATATATATCATATAGTTTATATTAAATTTGTTTTTTTTTTTGGGTGGTTAGGAGTATGGACTTCTAATCTGGTGAGCCAGATTTGATTCCGCGCTCTCCCACATGCAGCCAGCTGGATGACCTTGGGCTTGCCACAGCACTGAGAAAGCTGTTCTGACCGAGCAGTGATATCAGGGCTCTCTCAGCCTCACCCCCCTCACAGGGTGTCTGTTGTGGGGAGAGGAAAGGGAAGGTGACTGTAAGCTGCTTTGAGACTCCTTCGGGTAAAGAAAAGCAGCATATAAGAACCAACTCATCTTCAGTAATCTCAGGGCTCTCTCAGCCTCACCCACCTGATGGGGTGTCTCTTGTGGGGAGAGAAGGGAAGGCGAATGCAAGCTGCTTTGAGACCCCTTCTGGTAGAGAAAAGCAGCATATAATAACCAACTACATCATCATGTAATAATAATGGTTGTCTTTCCTTCAGGAGAGAAGCAGTTTAGAAATATATTATTATTATTTGTAATGCAGTTGCTCATCATTTAATAATTGTGCATAGTATATTATGCCCATAATAACTTAATAACAATGCATGGTGCATCACAGCCTTTCTAGTGGTTTGGCCTTTCCCTTTAGGAAAGAGGAAGTATAAATATCATGATTCCACACACACACACACACCTTTTCCGGATGGTTTTAGTGGTGGTTATGATTGAAACTGTCCCAGGAGTGAGGGTTGGTTGCAGAGGTTTCTCTTGGTGCTGCACTTCTTGCAAGGATCCCGGGTTGGGGAGTGTTTGCTGGGAAGCCCAAGGTCTGATGAGTCTTTCTCCTGAGCAAGAGGACCTCCAGTGGGAAGGCTCCCAAGGGACCAGTAGCAGCGATGCCTCACATGGAAGGAGATTAAACAGATTCAGAGACGAGAGGTCTGTTAGTGGCTCCCAGCCATGGTAAGGGAAGAAAACCCCCACATTCAGAGGCAGGCAACCTCTGAATCCCAGAGCCTGGAGGCAACATCAAGGGGAAGGCCTTGGCACCTGTTTGCCCTCTTGTTGGCTATTCAGAGGAACTGGGAGGCAACTGTAAGACAGGAGAGTGATTAAAATGTGGAATTCTCTAGCTGAGGTTGGAGTGACGGGCCATAGGCGTAAACAGCTTTTAAAGGAGATTAGGTTAAGGAGGAAAGGTATATCAATGGCTCCTAGCCTTGGTGACTGAGGGTAATCTCCACATTCAGAGACACTAATCTTCTGAATCCCAGAGCCAGGAGACAACACCAGGAGAAGATCTCGACCTCTATGCCCTGTTGCTGGTCCTCCAAAGGAACTGGTTGGCCAGTATGTGAGACAGTATGCTGGACTGGATGG
The DNA here is from genome assembly GCF_049243985.1 of Paroedura picta. Lineage (NCBI taxonomy): Eukaryota > Metazoa > Chordata > Lepidosauria > Squamata > Gekkonidae > Paroedura > Paroedura picta. The sequence continues at coordinate 169,559,423 of NC_135370.1, forward strand.
ACCACAGATCCTGCAGGTTGGGATGCAAAAATGTGTTAAAGCAACTCTAATTCTCCTTGTGTGTCCCTGTGTGGAATTGCTTATGGTTGTTTTAAGCAGAAAAAAAAAAAATGCCTGCCCTAGGATTCTCAACTTCAGATTCTTCCCACACTTGGAGTTTTGAGGGTGGAGCCAGACATCCTGATAGGGTACAATTCTGCGTGGTCCACCTTTCAGAGCAGCCGTTTTCTCCAGGAGAAACGGCGTATATGTTTTAAATATGCAAAGAATAAATTATGGATGCAGTCTGGAAACCCAATGCGATTCCAGGAGAGCTCCAGGCCTCACTGAGGGGTGCCAGTCTCCTGGTGGGACCTGGGGGGGGGTCCCCTGAAATTACAGCTTGTCTCCAGACTACAGAGATGAATTCCCCTGGAGAAAATGGATGCTTCAGAGGGTGGACTCTGTAATTGTACCCCACTGAGTTCCTTGTCCTCCCCAGGCTCCATCCCCAACTCTCAAGTTTCCCAACCTGAAGATGGCAACCCTATCCCCTCCCCCCCCCCATTCCCCTAAAGTGACCTGACAACACTACCTCCATCGGGAGGTTGGCAACCCTAGCCTATCCCTACATCTTGTTGAATGGCATGGCCTGTATTCCTGCTTGAGAATATTCATTTTAGAAGAATGGGGCTGTGTTTGGAAATAATCAGGACCCTCTCCCCTGGCTGATCGCACTCCCCATTCATCCGTTCCATACAAGTGAATGGAGTGCCATTCACCAAGGCAAGGGAGCTGGGGAGGAAGAAAGCCAAGGGAAGGGCTTGTGGTTCTTGGAAGTTTTCCTTGGGTGACTTCCTCCGCCACCCTCACAAACACCCCCCCCTCTTCCTCCCCAAATAACTGCGGGTGCTGCCCACTGGCCCAGGACACTCCAGCACATTCCATTCCATCCCCTGCCCTGCGGGAATATCATGGCGGGTGCGACCCGACCCGGAGAGAGCCAAGCCCTCTAAAGCTGGTAAAACAAACCTCTCCGCATGCACAGCAGGGGATGGTGTTTTCCTCTGCCTGCAAGTTCAGTTTGGCTGCAGAGCTAAGCATGTTTTTGAGCTGATCCCTATCTGTTTTTTACCAAAAAAATAAGCCCTACACTGACTTCATTCTCATTTTTTGCATACTTTTCTGGTGCTCGGAAATCTAAGATAGTGAGAGCATGGGCCACGAGCCTACTAGCATATTTATTTTGTTGCGGTGCTTGTTGCTGCTGAGCAGGTTTTCTCAGCCAGGGTTTCGTGAAACCCTGGAAAGTTATCCCAAATGAGTGGCAACTAATTTTTATATATTAAAAAAAAAATTATCAGGGTATCGACCCCCTACACATGCACAAATTGGCCAATGATGGGCCTGGAAGGGGTGAGAATGTGAGGGCCCCCAGGTGGGCGTGTCCACAGCTCTGCTTCCCAACCATCTTCTGCACGATTGCATCACTTCTGGGATTTTTCGAAGCCTGGAGAATGTTTCAGGAGTTTCTCAATGGTCAGAACATCGAACTGTGGCTCTCCAGATGTGCATGGGATACAATTCCCATGAGCCTCTATGAACCACGGTTGGGCCAGCCCGCCATAGGGTTTTGACAAGTTTGTGTTGTGCACAGATAAATTATAATTGAGTCTCTTTCCACATATGGAAGAAAATTCCACTCTTGAATAAACATGATTACAATCAGGGTTATACTCTCTCTGGTCCTTTATTCCTTTCTCGGCCTTACTCCATTAAAGCCTGCACAGAATTTCTGCTGTGGTTTCTGTTTTCCAGTGTGTTGCAAGATTTGCTTCTTTTTCATAGGCCTTTGAGCTTGGGAATGGTCAGCCCCACACCTAAACTTCAGAAGGGATTGTGGTAGGCAGGAAAACCACACGGTAGAACCCAGCCTGACCAGGAAATGAACTATGTAAACATCTGAGGAAACTGTATATAAATGCTTCAAAGTTCCACTTAAAAGGTGGGAGAGAGTATGTTCCATACCATGAGTCAGGGGTAGTCAAACTGCGGCCCTCCAGATGTCCATGGACTACAATTCCCAGGAGCCATTCCTAGGAATTGTAGTCCATGGACATCTGGAGGGCCGCAGTTTGACTACCCCTGCCATGAGTGATGAGTCCATGAGGATGGTTTGTATTTCTGGTTGAGATTATTTACTGTACTTACACCCTAACTTCCTTCCCAACGGGGACCCAAAGGGGCTTACATTATTCTCTTCCCCTGTTTTTTTTCCTCACAACCATCTTGTAAGATAAGTTTGACTGAGATTATGGGACTGGCCCAAGGTCACCCAGTGTAAAAATGTTGTTCAAACAAATTACAAAGACGATCTGACTCCAATGTTAACTAAAGAAAGAAATTTTTTGTAGAAAAATACAAGCACATCTTACATGACATATTCATTTAGGTACATTTAACTTATTGTGAACAGGTTAACTTGCTATAGCTCCACAGCCAAGCAAAGATGGAAACCTGGGATTCCCAGACTCTACTCCACCGGTCTAACCACAACGCCATGTTGGCATCCGTGAAGTTAATCACAAAAAATGCAAGTTAAACATGTCTTTCTCATACGAGAGTGTGTAACGTGCCCCAGTACTGATGCATTTGCCTTGTACTTCCCTTTTGGTCATGCTCTTCCTCCTCCAAGTGATTAATCACACCAGTCTGTACATCCCCTATGACTCCAAGAGTCCATATCAGTGTCTGCATGAACAATCCCTGGCATTTCGCAGGCAGGGGTTTACCTCTCAGCATGCGTGCAAAGTGCATGGCCCTCCATTACAGTGAATAACCAGAGCCATGATTCCCAGCCAGCAGTAACCTCAAGTACAAGACGAAGGCCCAGTAAATTTCGAATATTACAGTGGCACAAGAACAAAAGAGAAACAACGGGAGTTGCAACATGTTGGTTGAATGAAACCATTGTTTTTTCTACAGATCTTCCTTCATTGTCAGATCACTGACTCAGAACTGTCCCTGTGTCTCATTGGAGTGGCACGGATCTAATGGGGAGCTGCCAGGGCAGTTCAGAAGAACATATTATGAAACTTCTGTATTTCCTCCTTGCGGAAAGACAGGGTTAAAGGTTAAAAAAGATGGGAGTGGGATTGAGAGTCAGACTAGGATAAAGGGGACTCGGTTTCAAACCCCCACTCTACCGCGGCACTCACGAAAAGACCATGGACCACCGATGGGGTTGCCAACCACCAGATAATTCCCAGAGATCTTCTGCTTTTACAATTGACCTCCATACAGAGATTAGGCCCCTGGAGAAAATGGCTGTTTTGAGGGTGGAAATTAGGGCATTGTACTCTGCTGAGGCCCTCCCCAGCTCTCCCTCCAGAATCTCCAGGTATGTCCCAAACCAGAGTTGGCAACCCTAGCCAATTCGGATAATTCAGCCCAAGAGAGAGTCAGGTTTAGCTTAAAAAACAAACACACAAAACAGCTATGAGGGGCAAGATCCAAGAAGTGGGAGTTCAGGGATGTCAGGAAGAGTAAGAAAGAAGACCAACCATGGGGTTGGGTTAACAGGTAGGATCCAGAAACCAGCTGCCAGATTGAAGGAAGAACGCTTTTGATAGGCAGGATCCACAAGGGGATAGATTTGGCAGGCCCATTATGCACGGCCGCCGAAACGGCGATTTCGGGTCACGTGGAAAACGCGGAGGGGGAAGACGCGACGCATACCGGTTATGCACGGGGCGGGGCGCGACGGCGGCAAAACCCAGAGTAACCGATTATGCACGCGCCGATCCGGGCGCCGCTTCTGGTTGCGCCCCGCTCACCCGGAACCTGCGCTTTCTTCCGCGTTTCACTGACGCGGCTTTTTCGGCGGCATGCACCGAAGCTGCAGCCGGTTGCAGCCGGCTCCGTGCGTTATCCGTGATTTTAGTCGCCGCCATTCCACCCCGAATGTGCGCTAAAACCCCCGTGCATAATGGGTCGCAGTGAGGACTTCTGGTTCTCATTGGTAGATTGGGAATTTAGAGGACTGGAAGATTCTAGAGCTCTTTAGCCTGATCTCAGCAGATCTCTGAAACTAAGCAGGGTTGGCCCCGGTTAGGATTTGGATGGGAGACCACCAACGAAGACCAGGGTTCCTACAGAGAGGAAGGCAATGGCAAACTTGGTGTAGTGGTTGGGAGTGTGGACTTCTAATCTGTCAAGCTGGGTTTGATTCCCCGCTCCTCTACATGCACTGAGAAAGCTGTTCTGACCGAGCTGTAATATCAGGTCTCTCTCAGCCTCACCTCCCTCACAGGGTCACTGTTGTGGGGAGAGGAAAGGGAAGGCAACTGGAAGCTGCTTTGAGACTCCTTGGGGTAGAGAAAAGCGGCATATGAAAACGAACTCTTCTCCTTCTTCAGTAATATCAGGGCTCTCCCAGCCTCATCTCCCTCACAGGGTGTCTGTTGTGGGGAGAGGAAAGGAAAGGCAACTGTAAGCCACTTTGAGACTCCTTTGGGAAGAGAAAAGCGGCATATAACCAACTCTTCTTCTCCTTCAAACCTCCTCCGAACATCACTTACACCTTGAAAACCTAAGGTATCGGAATGACAACCTGGATCATGTTGACCACTTGTGGCTCGGCCCTGATAGTGCTTTGAGGGCTAAAAGGGAACCCTGAGCAAATGTCTCTGTGGCACAAGAGCCAGAAAGCTTCACATAATGACAAAGGTCACTGTTTCCCCCACAGGGATATTAGAAGTTGTGCTGGTTGCTTACGGCAGGTGGAAGTGTCCTGTAAAGAGGAAAAATGTCCTGTCCTTTACATATTTTAGTATTTACGTATGTTATTTATAGTCCAGCTTTCTCGTTAAGGCTTAAGGAGGATGACACAGTGTAAGGAAACCAGCAGTTAAGAGTTTCTTTTCATGGTATTTGATGCAGATCAAGTTAATATTAAAAGATCATGGTCTTTTAAATGTTTTTAGGAGTCTATTGTATTTGGAGATATGTCCGATGGTTTTAATGGGGTTTTATTATGGACAAACTGTAACTTGCCATGAGTGGCGGGTGATAAGTCCAATGAATGAATGAATGAATGAATGAATGAATGAATGAATGAATGAATGAATGAATGAATGAATGAATGAATGAATGAATGGCAGGTAAATGGAAGTTGCCCTAACCAGGATGGCCCTGACTTGCCCAATCCCATCAAATCTTAAGTGGGGTTGACACTGGCTAGTATTTGTATGGGAGACCACCAAGGAATACCTCAGTCATGGTGTGGAGGCAGGCAATGTCAAACCACCTCTGAATGTCTTTTGCCTCCTGGGTTCACCATATGTTAGCTGTGGCTTGCCTGCATTTCCTATCACCAAATGGACCAGTCTGAAATTTAGCAGCCCGATCCGGGAGTTTCGTCCTAAGTATCCAACTTCACCCTCACTCGGCTGAGAAGTGCCATGGTAAACAAACAGAGAGAGTAAACTTTGACCCGTGGAAAGTGTGATATATGCAGTGGTTTCCTCCCCGCGTCCTTGTCCCAGTTTGCCCCCGCTTGCAAACTCTTCTCCAGGCACAACATTGCCAGGTCCCTCAGTCTTTCCTCACAGGGCTTGGTCCCCTGGTCCCGGATCATTGTCGTTGTTCTCTTCTGCACCCTCTCCATTTTGGCCACATCTTTTTTGAAGTGCGGCTCCAAACAAGCCTGTGACGCACAGCCATGTAAAGATTTCTCTCAATTTATTTTTCAAAACCAAAGAATTTCAAGAGTTTGCGAGTTTGAATGAAGAAATTAGCCAGCGAAGGGACTGCTTCCTCCTCCTGCCAATTTCAGCTGAAAATCCTCTCCAGGCAGTTTTTCTCCCCACTGGGAGAAAAACACACACACACACACACACACAAATAGCGCGTGATACAGTAGGAGTGTCTGCAGTTGACATGAAAAAATGTCAACAATTCTACAGGGCACCGCCCAGCTCTTGGCTGCACCTAAAGCAGTTTTTGGATCCCAGCCAATATGTCCTGCGAGACAGCAAAAATTCTACGGAAAAGTCAACTCAGCGCTCGTAACTTTAGAACTTGCTATCAGGAAAGGCCAAAGTACATTGTGCACCTTCTAGGATTTACTAGTACGCTTTAAGCAGAACTGAAATAAAATAATAGGTTTTCTAGAGAATAGAAATGTATTACATCAAAATATGTAGTAATTCGATTAACTGTAGGGGCCTGGAGCAGTCCCTCCCAGCCAACTGCACGATAATACTGTATTTGAAACAGCAAGATGGTATGTAGAGGTAGACGAACTGTTGCTCTTCAGATGTCCATGGACTACAGGCTGGCAGGGGCTCATGGGAATTGTAGTCCATGGATGTCTAGAAAGCCACCGTTAGGTCACACACACCCCGGGGGCAGGGCAAAGGCAGAACGTTCGGGAGGGGGGGATGTGATGAAAACTCACTGGGCTGAAACAAGACCCTTGTGTGAACCAAGATGGCTCTGCAGATTCACTGAATAAAATATGCTATTTGCATTTCAAATTTTAGACAAAGCCAGGCTCATTTTACCAGCGGAAACAAACAAAAAACCAAGCTACCGTTCATGGGCTGGTTATAAAAGATGCTCCTGCATTGTTTTACCCAGTTGCTAAAATCAGGGCCAAGTGGCTGGACCTGATTCTTGCGAATTTATGTTCCTTCATGTCAGAGACGAGTGATGAACCATTCTGCAGAACTCAAAAGCTGTCACTCTGACGTTTTGGTTGGTTCTGATGAAACGCATTGCATGGTTTGGGTTTTTGGAAGCTGCAACAACTGTCTCTTATGTAAGATGAAGGGCATCCATGGGTGTCATTGCTGTGGCTTCTGAGTCATCAATGTCATTAATGCAATCTGGGATACTGATAAAAAGGCAGCAAGGAAGTCAGCAGAAGACGAGGGAAGCCTCCTATGGGCCGGGAGCTGCAGGGACGCTGGTTGCGGGCGGGCCTGAGGTGGCCGACCACATGGCGCGTCACGGGAGTGACGGCCAAGGCGGCGGGCCCAGGCAGCGATGGCGAGGAGAAAGTGGCAGGCCCCGGCGGTGACAGCGACTGAGAGGGAGTCTTCGGCTGGGCGGAGGAGCGTCATCGCGGGGAGAAGGCAGAGTTGGGCGGGTGTTCCGGCGGGCCCCGGCGGCGATGGCGACTGATGGGAAGGCTTCTGCCAGCCAGTGGAGCGGGCCCGCCACGTCTGCGAGGCGGCGAGGCTGCTCCAGCGGCCGGGAGAAGGCGGTGGGCCCCAACGGTGTCGGCGAGTTAGCGGCAGACTTCTCCCGGTTGCTGGAGCGGCCTCGCCGCGTCTGCGATGCGGTGAGGCCACTCCAGCGGCTGGGAGAAGGCAGAGTTGGGCGGGTGTGCGGGTGGAAAGGAGCAGTATGATAATTAATTGCTATAGAAGCAAATCAGTCCTTTGGGTTTTGTGGTCGTTCACAAAAAACATTGGGGGAATAAAACTGTAAAAGTTAGTGATTAATGGCAAGCACTTTCCCAGTTGTGAATAAAGGTAATTAAAAGAGACGTTGCTAGCTCCATCCACCCTCCACCCAATTCAGTACATATTCAGTAGTTGGACAGTGTTGAAGGAACACCAAGAGTTGTTACACAAACATCTTTTGGATCCTGCTGCATCCCTTTCTTACAAGGTCACTGGAGTAAAAAGACAAAGCAGTGTAACTCAGAAGTAAATCTCATGTAAAAAAAAATGCCAATACTCTTTTTTGCTGAGTGTGAAGGTTTGCCTTCATTACAGTTAATTGGCAAACTCACCCTGGTGTTTAAAAGGAGCCAAAAATTCTATCACTTGGCTTACAGCCCAACATCCTATAGCAGTGAAAAGGATCTCCCCCTCCTCCCGCCCCAAATAAGCCTGATTGTGCTGGAACACAGACAAAAAGGTATTCCGTATAAGTCTCAGCAGGTGGGCTGAATACAAATCGACTAATCCCCCTTTAATGTGGATGAATTAAACAGCTAAACATTGCATAAAGTAATTGGGTTCCAACTGGAAGTAGCCACACATGGAGTGGCACCTTGCATCAATGCAGTGCTAATTCCCATACATGCAACAATTCTGCTGGCAAAAATTACGCCTCGCATCCTTGCTGTTTCAATGAATTCGAAGAAGCGTGCTTGCACACAAAAGCTTGTACCCAGAATTAAACTTGGTTGGTCTTGAAGGTATCGCGGAAACGGTCTTTGTTCTGCTGCTTCAGAACAAGACCGCTACCCACCTAAACCCATCGTAAGGAATTAATTTACTTGGACCGAAAAAAACACAATTTAGTCAAATTACTCTCTTTACTGATTCGCTACAACGAGGTTATCAAAAAAGGCAGAGAACGTACAAAAGGGCCCCCAAACCCACATCCTTTCAGTGCAAAGTGTGCAAGAAGGATCTAAAGCACAGAGTTTGAGCCTGGCCAATATGTCCCCATGCATGCATCAAGAACATTGAACAAGGAAGGAAGGGACAAGAGGTCTTTTTTTTTTACATAGCAGGACTGGGTAGCTGGTGATACGAACCAATAAATATCTTCCGAATCAGAGACCAGCACAAGGTTTATGAAAGATGCTTATGCCAGTGTGACAGTTTGATGCATTTCTAGTTGACAGCTCAACAAAATAGCAACACAATGATTAGCATGTCAACGGAGTGTTCCAGAAATAGATAGGCAGCAGATAATGGTATAGTTCCCTCAAATAAAAAGGTCAATTGAGTGATGGATGCAGTGGGAAAGATGAACTTAGTCCCTGCCATAGTAATACATAACAAATACTGATAAGCCTGTTTTCTGTTATGTTTAACGACTATCAAATTGGAGTTTGCAAAGTGGTACAATGTAAGCCAAGTTCTTAGAAGGGATATGATCAATTGTCAGAAGCAGGGCTTGGTCTCTCAGAAACCATGGTACTGGGGTCCCTGACCTTTTTGAACCTTTGGTGTTCTGACACAGGGCAGAGGGCACAATCTCAATCACAAAATGTCTGCTGCAGGAGGCGGGGCCAAGCACAAAATGACAGGGAGTTAAATTAGAAGCAGAAGAAGAGTTGGGTTTTGTACCTCGCTTTTCACTGGCTGAGGAGTTTCAAAATGGCTTACAATCGCCTTCCCTTCCTCTCCCCACAACGGACACCCTATGAGAATAGCATTATCAGGACTGCAACAAGCCCAAGGTCTCCCAGCTGGCTGCATGTGGAGGAGCAAGGAATCAAACCAGGCTTGTCAGATCAGAAGGTGCCACTCTTAATCACTACATTATGCATAGCTATCATAGTAAATCAGTATTTCAGGTGGAAGCTCTGTTCAACAGGATGTCTTTTAATCTGTGACTACAAGTCCTGCTGGACAAAAGCCCCACCTAGCCCCACTCACCCTCTAAAAGCACCTGGCAGCCCCCCCCCCTAAAAAAAACATTCTCATCAGACGCCATTGTTCCTATGGATCCATGTTGAGGGACCCCATACTAAATCAATGCTTGCAATACAAGATACAAGCTGGGTTGGGGGGATGTGAGCCAATTCGGGGAGGGCGGTATAAAAATCTAAATAAATAAATAAAATAAATTCAACAGAAATGCAATTTAATATCATTCCAAGCACCAGGTAAAGAGAGAAACGGATCAAATCAAAACAGGTACACACACTGTCTTTCCATACACTTGTTTGTCTTTCTTTTCTATTCCTTTTAGACCGTAAATGAGCAACTGTTTAAAGTACCAGAGTGTGTTCAAGAAGGACACGACTGGTCGGCCTAAGGAACATGCAATCTAGAGAGTTTCACGACCTTAATTTAGTTAAACTTTTCCTGCCGGATTATACACAAGGACCAAATTGATCAGATGCGTGGTTGAGAGGCTGAGTCCATCCCTGTTTCTATCTTTCCCTTCTTCATAATTCGTTAACGGCTAAGTGGGCGGAGAGTGGGCAGGACCAGTCCGGGTGAGAAGCCAATCAGAAGGCGCAAAACGCCTTCCTATTGTCCCCTTACCAGGACAGACAGCAGTTATAGCCAATCGGGTGAGGGCACAATCTCGGCCCTTACAATCGCCTTCCCTTCCTCCATCAGTGTGAGATACTCTTGCCCGTTAGTGCAACTGTCCTCTGAATAGTACCATACACTGTCCATGAAAACCTGAAAGGGATTTGTTTTGGCTTTTTGCACCCACCGAAGGAGCTCATTCTAGAATGTCAAAGCAACCGCAGAAGTCTTGATTTTAGATCTCACTGATTTAATTTCTCTAGTACAGGGATGCTAAAGCAGTTCTCTTCTGCAAGACCTTGGCTGGCGAAGCAGCTTATAGCAAGAGAGTGGGCGTCTAGGACGTTGTGTCCCAGCCTGTGCAGGGCTTTAAAGGTCAAAATCAGCAAGCATCTCACAGCCAGATGTCCACGGTCTCATCTCCCAGCCCTGCCTAGGACACCCTGCAAGTTCCTGGCCATCTCCAAAGGCTGTCTGCATTTATTATAGTCATGCAGTCTACCTGCATAGTTACGAAGGTCTGAACAGTGGCAAGAAACCTTGCCTTCAAATAGGGTACCACTGATGTTCTAGACCAGGGGTACTCAAACTGCGGCCCTCCAGATTTCCATGGACTACAATTCCCAGGAGCCCCTGCCAGCGAATGCTGTTCTAGACATAACTGGCAAAAGGTGCCTCTGGCTGCAACAGTTCTACATACTCAATCAGAGATTAAAACACAGAATTTGCTGGTGGAAGATGTAGTGGTGGTTGCAGGCATAGATGGCTTTAACAGGCAATTAGACAGAGGGCAGGTCCATCAGTAGCTAGTAAGTCTGGTGACTAAAGGGAACCTCCACATTCAGAAGCAGTAAACTCTCAATGCCAGTGCTAGGAAGCTATAAGGGGAAGGCCTTAAAAGCCTGCTTGGTGTTGTGGTTAAAGAACTGCAGCCTCTAATCTAGAGAGCCAGGTTGTATTCCCCACTCCCCCTCCATGTGCAGCCTGCACAATTACTAGGATTATCACAATTCTGTCAGAGCATTCTCAGCCTCCCCTACCTCCCAGGGGAGAAGATGGGTAAGCTTTTTGCACCCAGTAAAAAGCGGGTAATCCCCCCAGCTCTTCTATGCCCCGATGTTGGTTCTCCAGTTACTGGTTGGTCACTCCATGAGACTAGATGGACCGCTGGTTTCGTCTAGCAGTGCTCATCTAAGGTTCTAGTGGCTTCCCTGTCTTTCGTGGTGAAGTCCATACTGAGGACTGCCAACCTCCTGGTGGGAGCTGGAGCTCAGAATTACAACCGATCTTCAGGTGATGGAAGTAAATTTTCCTGGGGGTGGGGGGAATGGCTGCTTTGGAAGGTGCATTCTGTTGGCATTATCCCCTGCCCAAACCCCCCTTCCACAGGCTCCACACCCCCAGATCTCCTGGTAGTTCACAAGCAGGACTTGGAAAACCCGTCTGCTCCCCACGGTCAGCACTAGATCTGCCTGATTGTGGCATTCAACTGTTCAGCACAGACAGAGCAGTTCCCAGCTGCTTTGGCACAGAACGACCGAGTTGGGCTCCAGTCTTGATAATCCCCCTCCCCTCCACTCATAGAGATATTAAATACTTCTTGTGACAAAGCCGAACCCTTGGGAACCCTGAGCATCAGCAACCGAATTATCCCTCAAGGTACGCGGGAGTTCATCCTTGGTGCAGACTACGGGATCTATCAGTGCCCATTATACAGTCTATTGGCAATTTGTTTCTATAATGGCTTTACTTGCTGAAATGTGGAGGAATTAACGTCTGAATAAGAAGTTCTTAATAGCAGCCCCAAATGCACCTAATTGCTTAGGGCAAGCAATTAAGTCTACAAGTTGATAGTGGTGTGTGTGTTGAAACTAGACCATTGTAAGATACGCCTAGATTCCCTAAAACAGGCTTTCTCAGTCAGCGTTTCGTGAAACCTTGGGGTTTCTTGATGGCCCTGGAAAGGTTTCCCGAACTGGTCAGAGTTAAGTAATTTTTTTTTTAAATGTAAGCATTTATTGGGTGATATGAACATCAATGGTCATTGTTGATGCCCCTCCCAAATAGCTTAGAGGGGGTGGGAAGGGGGAGGGCCCCGGGTGGGCATGTATGCAGCTATGCTTCCCAACAACCGAACTACCGCAGGGCCTTCAAAAGGGAGCTCCTCCACCAAGCACTGCCCTGGGCCATATGGGAGGGCGGTATAAAAATCTAATAAAATAAAATAAACCTCATTCATTCATTCATTCATTCATTCATTCATTCATTCATTCATTCATTCATTCATTCATTCAGGGCTTTTCAAAGCCAGAAGAACATTTCAGGTAAAAGGTTAAAAGGCTGAGAAAGGCTACCCTATGCTTAATTTAGAAACACCCCACCCCGTTCAAGACAAGAGACACAATCCTGTAGCCATTCGACATGTTACACAACCACAGTAGTTTCACACTAAACCAGAAATGGGGGGGAATAAGGTGTTTTTTTTTTCTTGCACGCAACTTACGTAATGACTGGATCAGAGCTTTTTGTTAGACGGGCTTCTACTGCAGTGAGACAGGAGAGGTTAGCATGGCTGCCAGACAGCTGAAGGTCAAACCTGTTTGCAATGCCAGGCTGGCACTGTGAATTTGCTCCTTACGCTCTTCTGTAATGATTAATAGAACACGAAACCGTAGCTTTCTACAGCCTTGCTCTCAATGGGTTTTTTTTCCAAGCTGAATATTTTGTTGCAGGAACAAGGGGCATCTGTTCTGAGACAATGCGCTCCCAGAAAGGCAGTAAGTTTGGGTCTGTTACTAGACCGGGGGTTAGCAACCTTTTAAATTTAAAGAGCTGATTGTGTCAAAACTCAGAGGAGGAGCAACAAAAAAGCAGGAGTGAAAGAAAGCTCACCACCTAAGGAGGTGGTGAGCTCCCCCTCACTGGCAGTCTTCAAGCAAAGGTTGGATACACACTTTTCTTGGATGCTTTAGGATGCTTAGGGCTGATCCTGCGTTGAGCAGGGGGTTGGACTAGATGGCCTGTATGGCCCCTTCCAACTCTATGATTCTATGATTCTATGAAAGGCTATTTGCGTAATAGCAAGTATACAGTTTAATGCTATTGATAACTGACATGCTGATTAATAACCCATAAAGTTTCCGCAGGGCAAACACCTACTGCTGAACACCTACTGTCTTCTGTTGGGAAGACACGCCTGATCACATCAGATCTCAGAAACCTTGTTTAGTATTTGGATGGGAGACCTCCAAGGAAAACTAGGGTCATGACGCCAAAACAGACAAGAGCAATCGATCTCTGAACGACTCTTCCCTGGCTACCAGATAATCCGCCGTATGATAAAAATAACAAATACTGGAACATGGCACATATGAGATCCCACAGGAAATATTAATCGTGCAGGCTGATCCTGTATATCAGTGGTACCAAACCTTTTTGAGGCTGGGGACCGGCAGGTCAACTGCCCACCTGCTCATGCCACGCATGCGCGGCAGTGCCCGCGCATCGCGCCAGTGCGGCCGGGCATGCGCGATGCGCGGCCCTGATTCCCTCTCCCCCCCTCCCGCAGTAAGAAGCTTCCCGGGCCGCAAGCTTGCGGCCTGGGAAGTTTTTTACTGCAGAGGGGCGGGGAGAGGGAGCCGCGGCCCGGCACCGGGCTGCGGCCCGCGGGTTGGGGACCACCACTGCTGTATATAACTCTGCATATGGCTCATGCTTGGATTACTGGTAATTGCTCACCGGTTTCTCTTTCTATAAGGTATCTCTAAGAAGCCCTCAAATCTTACATGCCTACCAATCCATATACCTGTTGTTACTGTAGCATTCTCTCTGCACTTCTGATAGAAGCACGTCGGACCTCAAGAAGGGACAGAGCCTTCTCTGTCCCGGCCCCCACCTGGTGGAGCGAGATCCCCGAAGAGATCAGGGCCCCGCCTGAACTCCCATAATTCCACAGGGCCGGTAAAAGGGAGCTCCTCCCCCAGGCACTTGCTTGAGGCCGACTGACCCAACAACACCCACTGCCCCCCCCTTAGATACCCGCTTCCATGACTGAAATAATCTGACCTACCTAAGGGTTCTGTCAAAAAGTTACCGTTCCTGTTGAAATATTGTTCTAGCTGATATGTTATGACCCTATAATCAGAGCCATATGGAATGGCGGTATAAATAAATAAATGAATAAATAAATTCAAGCGGGTAGCCAGCGGGAAATATCACAATTAAAATCCCACCGGCTGCTCTATTTAAAGAGATTTTTGAAATGTGGAGCCGACGCCTTTACAGTCAAGTTAGGAAGAACACGACTCACCTGTTTTGTTGTACGGATCCACGGCATTGAGGGAACGGCGAGGCTTGTGACCAAAGGAGTGCAGAGAGCCCGTCTGTTGCTGAAGCAGAGCAAAGGATGAGCAGGTCTAATCTGAGGAACTGTTGCCACCTGTTGCTCATTGCTGAAGGGCAGGCCTTCCCCATAACTTAACTCTTCTACAGAAAGTCCGTGGATAGAAATAGTCTCTTGGGGTTGCCTCACACTTCTCAGTCACGCTGGAGCCGTGTCAAAGAGAGCTTTTAGGAATGCGGTTTCTTGCTAGATGCGATTTGACGTGCACAGCCCCAGTGGGGAAAACCGCCCCAAGATGAGTAAGCGGCTACACTGAACTCTGAAACTGCTACCATCACAAAGAGATTGCGCACAGGAATTGTCACGGAAGGTATGGCCCAAGAGAAGGGAACAACAACAACAATAACGAGTTGGTTTTATACCCTGCTTTGCTCTACCTGTCTCAAAGCAGCTTACAATTGCCTTCCTTTCCCTTCCTCTCCCAACAGACACCCTGTGAGGTCGGTGAGGCTGAGAGCTCTGACAGATTTTAGGCTATCAAGGCACGGCTGGATTTCAGCGTTTTGCTTTATTTCATGCTGCAGTCTCATTTGTGAGGGCAGCCTTTCTCAACTTTTTGCGCATTGAGAAACCCCTGAAGTATTCTTCAGGCTTTGAGAAACCCTAGAAGTGGCACAATTGTGCAGAATATGGCTGGGAAGCAGAGCTGTGGACACGCCCACCTGGGGCCCCTCCCCTTCCCACCCCCTATTGGCCCATCATTAGTCATTTTGGGAGGGCGGGGGAGGTGGACATGGCCATATATGGTCATGCCACCCGATAAATTTTTAACAATTTTTTAAAATATCCCACCCATCCAGGGAACCCTTCCAGGGACGTTAAGAAACCCCCAGGATTAACACAAAACTACAGTGATCCAGGTTTGCCTTTGCTTATGTTCATGTGTTGCCAAGGAAGCCCCCTACGGTGGAGCACAATTCTCTCAGGCTAGACCCTTTTGAACACGAAAGATCTTCTAAACATGTCTAACGCATGGAATGTGTTCTACAATCTCTGGAGCTGACAAAGGTGTGTGCAAACTGAAACAAGCTATAGGCCTGCAGTAGGGGCATTGTGATTCAATGGCATTTTTAAGAGGCTTAAATAAGTGACCTGTTTTAAATAACTAGGTACCTATTTAGTACTACTTACAAACTTGCTCTGTTCTTTAGGTTCTCTTAGCAAATGTTTGGCCTCATCCCAAGAGCACACTAAATGCACTTGTCCTTACATCTCAGGGTTTGCGGCACATCCCTGATTTAAGGCCACGGCTTCCAGAGAAAGTAAGGCAAGATCTTTGTATCTTTTCACTTGTAGCACCAATGGTCATACTGGTCTAAATGACCGCTAACAAATGTCTTGTCCAAGGCAAGATCTAGCACTTATACATCGGGCAAAGTAGAGCAAATCCAATATAAAAGACACAAAACAGAATAACTCAGTTTAGTTCACATATTTTAGTCCAATCGCTAGAGCAACGCTCTCCCTGCAAAAATGTCTTGAGCATGACTGAAACCACTATGCAGGGGTAGTCAAACTGCGGCCCTCCCATGGGAATTGTAGTCCACGGACATCTGGAGGGCCAGTTTGACTACCCCTGATGCAGAGGATGATGTACTCTATGTTAAGTCCCCTTCCGTAAAGGCTTTTGAGACTTCAAAATGCAAACATTCTTTTTTAAAGGGCTCAAGGAAGCCGGGGTCCTGTGCCTTGGAGTTGCAACGAATGCTCTATTCAATCCTGCAAGAACCTCGGGTGTGCTCGTTTTAAGCAAAGCCGGATGAAAGGTTGTGTGAGGCTTCTGTTGGAACACCTTAGTTCGACTGAACGCATTTATATAGTTCCCCCTTTTCTCCAAAAAAGAGAATATTTCCACCCCCATGTCGTGGTTCGGTCCTTGGTGGCTTGGGAACGGGACCGAACCCCGCCATCAGAGGCGCCCGCGATCACGGAGGTAGGGCATGGTGATCATAGGCAAGCCGGCAGCTGGGCGCCCCACCCGATCGTCGAGGTGGCAATGGCCGCTAAAGAACCTCAATGTCCCCCTCCACCTTTTGACAAGGGCCCGGAGATGGCCCTTTGTTCCAGGAAAATGGGCCATCAGGAACCCCGGAAAACCTCGCATATGTGCATGAGTCATGATTGTATCAGCATGTTCCCTCCGCAAGTACTGGGTGGGGCAATACAGCCTAAGGAGGTGGGTTTTGTATAAAAGGGAGCTTCCACCTGGAGTTCGGTGGAAGCTCTTACTCCATACCAGCGGACTCCACGTTGCTGAAATAAAGCTTGTTCCTGTTGTATCGTTCACCAGGCCTGGCGTGACGTTTTCTTCAAAGGGGCACCCTGTTTTTTCAGTTAGCAAGCGGGTTCCCGACATCGTAAGAGCTTCCCCCGAACTCCAGGGTCGGCATCGCATCCGAGCGCTTATCGGGACGGATCCAGAGATGGCGTTTTCAAGCAACGGGGCGGTCTCGACCCCCACGAACCCCGGGAACATGAGTTTAATGTCCCCGGGAGATTTCCTCCGAAAATCGGGGGGCCAGGAGCAGCTGTCCGGGACCCCGAGACCCTCGGCAGCGGCGGCCAAGGGAAGGCGCCGGGCCATGGGTTTCCCAAGCACGGCGGGGAGCGCGCCGAGGTCTGGGGGGTTGGCCCCAACCTGGGACACCCAGCTGAGGCAGGCGCTTCGCCCGGTAGGACCTGAGGAATCCCTAGAGGACCTGCGGCGGGCCATGGCGGACTTGGCCAGGCGCTTGCAGGCAGCTGAAGCCCGTGAGCAAGCTCGGGCCGGGCCCGGGGGGACTGGTAATACAACGGCGGAGGGGATCGCGTCGAGTGAGGACGTCTCCAGCGACGAGGACGAGCCCGGTACTGGTGAGCGGGCCCCGGACCCCGACCCGGAGCAGTTTTCAGTCCCGAGTAGGCGAGACGGCCAGCGGAGAGGCGAGATAGCAGAGGATCTCGGGGGAGCGGGTGAGCCGACGGGGCGGCGAGAGCCGGACCAACGCAGGAGCGACGTGCAAGGCAGGGAGCGGCACGGCGTCGTTGGGCAAGTTGGTAGCCGGTGGAGCGGAGCAGGACGAGACGGCGGACGCCGAGAATCCCGGATCCGGAGGGGGTCGGACTACTCTCCAAAACGTTCCCCCCCAGAGCTTAAGGCGCGTTTCGACGGGACGCCGGACGACCTCCCGCAGTTCCTCCTCCACGCGCTGACGCATGCCCGGAGGTATGGAGACCGGTATGAGGACTCCGAGGACTTGGTCTGGGGGGTGGCCTCGTGTCTCCAGGGCAAGGCGGGTCAGTGGTACCTAGGGTTGGCCGAGCGCGGCGACCCGGCAACTCGGGACCTGCAGGACTTCGTGGTCGCGCTCCGCCGACGATTCCAGGACCCCCAGGCTGAGGACAAGGCAAAGAGTCGGATCAAGGGACTTCGACAGGGTACTAGGGGGGTTATGGACTATATAGACATTTTCCGGAGGGAAGCAGGCAAGGTGTTCTCCTGGAACGAGGAGACCCAAATCGAGTACTTCCGGGAGGGCCTTAACCCGAAGCTCAGGGAATGGGCCGTGATCAAGGGGACGGAAGAAGATCTGTCTACACTGGAGGGGTGGTGTTTTGTGGTCGCCAAGCTGGAAGCCAGCCTGGGTTGGGCCGCCGCACCCCCCCGGGAGGCCAAAGGCGGGTCAGCCGAGGCGCCGAGACCGGGCCCCGACAACTCTCGCCCCAAACGACCCCCGAACCCCGAGCGGGAAAGGAGACGCCGGGAAGGTCTGTGCCTGAAATGCGGGGGGTCAGGACATTTCGCAGCAGCGTGCCAACGGCAAGGGGGGGAGGACCGCGGGCTCTCCCAGGGGGGAGGTGCGACACGCCCCCAGCAGGCACGCCGGGCGGAGGACCTCCGCAACGAACCGGGAAGCGCCCAGGCGACGGGAAACGGCCAGGACCTGCTGTAGACGGCGCCGGGCAGCAGGTCCCGCGGTGCGAGGGAAAACCCCTGCAGCATGAGGCGCGACCTCCGAACGTGGTAATTTTAGAGCTCCGGAACCCGGAGAACGGACTAAGTTGGGTGGGGGAGGCTCTTTTGGACTCTGGATGCGACCACAGCATGGTCCACCCCCAGATAGCCCGGGCTTTGGGGCTACCGAAGCGCATTCGGAAGGTTCCCCTGGTTTTCGTCCAGATGGACGGCAGCCCGATTCAGGGGGGACCTTTCGGGGAGGAGGTGGGTCCTATCGCCATCCACATAGGGGACCACCAAGAGCTGCGGTGGCTGATCCAGGTCCCCGTAGCGGGATATCGGGCGGTGTTGGGCCTGGATTGGCTGAAGGAACACAACCCCGTGGTGGACTGGCGGGCGGGGACCCTGAAGTTCGACTTGACGGTGGGTGCACGGCATCGGGTCCCCCACGAGAATTCCAGCCACAAGAGGACGGCGGCGCGTCCCAGGGGAGTGGCGGCGGCGCAGCAGGAGAAACCAGAGCCCGAGGTCCCGCCAGAGTACCGAGACCTCGCAGCCGTTTTCAGCGAGCGGGAAGCGGACGAGCTACCCCCACACCGCCGCACGGACTGCGCTATCAACATCCCAGAGGGGGCGGTACTACCCAAAGGGCGCATCTACAAGATGAGTGAGGGTGAGCTCAAGGACCTCCGGGAGTTTTTGGATAAAAATCTGGCCCGAGGTTTCATCCGGCCCGCTTCCAGTCCCATGGGAGCTCCAGTCTTGTTCGTCCGGAAAAAGGATGGGTCCCGACGGCTGTGCCAGGACTACCGGGGCCTCAACGCCATCGCAGCGGGGAACGCTTACCCCCTCCCGCTGATCCCGGATTTGCTGGCCCGGCTGGGCAAAGGGACTCTGTTCACTAAGCTGGACCTAAGGGAGGCGTACTACCGGGTACGCATCCGGGAGGGGGATGAGTGGAAAACAGCGTTTAACTGTCAATTGGGACAATTCGAATTTAAAGTGATGCCGTTCGGCTTAAGCGGGGCACCTGGGGTTTTCATGAGTCTAATTAATGAGGTGTTGCAGGACCTTCTGTTTCAGGGGGTGGTGGTTTATTTGGATGACGTCCTGATCTACAGCCAAGATCCCCAAGAGCACGTGACCCTGGTGAGGGAGGTGTTAAAGCGCCTGCTGGCAAACCACCTATACGTGAAGCTGGCTAAGTGCGAATTCCACCGTCCCTCCCTGGACTATTTGGGCTACCGCATCTCAGCCCAGGGCATAGCTATGGACCCCGAGAAGGTGCAGGCGGTGCTGGCCTGGGAAAGGCCCCGCACCCGGAAACAGCTACAAAGCTTCCTGGGGTTTGCTAACTTTTTTAGAGGCTTCATCCCCAGATACTCCTCCGTAGTGGCTCCCCTCACGGACTTGCTAGGTACCAAGGGGAGAGGTCCTCGCGCCACGCGGCCCAGCGCAGCGCTCGGCTGGAATGAGAAATCGGAGGCAGCGTTCCTGGCCCTCAAGCAAGCTTTCGCGTCTGAGCCCACGCTACTGCACGTCGACCCAACCCAGCCGATGGTGGTACAAGTCGACGCCAGCGACGCAGCAGCCGGGGCGGTTCTCCTGCAGCGAGACAAGGCGGGACAGCTGAGGCCGGCGGCCTACCTCTCACGAAAATTCGCCGAAACGGAGCGGAACTGGTCTACCTGGGAGAAGGAGGCGTTTGCGATTAAGTTCGCCCTCACCGAATGGCGGCATTGGCTGGAGGAAACAGAGGAGCCGTTCGAGGTCTGGACAGATCACAAGAATCTGGAGGCGCTCCGGCAACCGCGATCCCTGAACGCCAAGCAGATGAGGTGGGCGGAGTTCTTTTCGCGGTACAATTTCAAGCTTGGTCACATCCCCGGCAAAGAGAATTTCCTCGCGGACGCCCTCTCCCGTCTGCCCAATTATGGGGAGGGGTACGCTCCCTGCACCAGGTCCGTGTTTGGTGAGGAGCAGCTGGGACGGGGGGTCGTCACTAGGCGTCGGGCCAGGGAGGAATGGGAGCCCGACCCGGCGACCGCCCCGCTCCGAGACCGCCTAGTGGCAGCCTACGGGACAGACGAGGAGCTGGCTGAGCTCCGGGACTCTTTGATTTTGGACTCCGGTCTCTGGCGGAGGGGGGAGGCTGTCTACGTCCCGGAAGGGCTACGACGGGAAGCCCTCAGCCTCTGCCACGATGCTAAGACCGCCGGGCACTTCGGTTTCGTAAAATCCTGGAAGTTGGCCCGGCGGCGGTTTTGGTGGCCCAGTCTGCGGCGGGACACAAAAGCTTACGTCAGTGGTTGTCCTGTCTGCCTGACCTGCAAGCCGGGGGTTGGCAAGCCGAAAGGTCTGCTGCACCCGCTCGAGGTCCCGACCCGGCCGTGGTCAGTGATCTCCATGGACTTTATAACAGACTTGCCTCCCAGCAAGGGGAAAACGGTGATCTGGGTGGTGGTAGATCTATTTTCCAAACAGGCCCATTTCATTCCTTGCGCCAGTGTCCCCAGTGCTTCACAGTTGGCTCGGATGTTCCTGGATCACGTGTTCCGACTGCACGGGCTGCCGGACAAGGTGATTTCCGATCGGGGCTCACAATTCGTGTCCCGGTTTTGGCAAGCTTTCCTGCGCCTGTTAGACATCGAGCAAGGGCTGAGCTCCGCTTACCACCCCCAGACGGACGGGCAGACCGAGCGGGTTAATCAAGTACTGGAGCAGTACTTGCGGTGTTTCGGTTCCTATCATCAAGACACCTGGGTGCCCCTGCTCCCCCTGGCCGAGTTCGCGTACAACAACGCAGACCACAGCAGCACGGAGATGTCGCCTTTTGCCGTCGTCTACGGGACAGACCTGAGACACTTCCCGGAGCTTGGAGAGGTCCCCGCCCGGGAATCGGCCGACCTTCGCGAGTGGGGGAAGCGTGCCGGGAGCTGCTGGAAGTCGCTGCAGGAGCAGCTCCACAAAGTCAAGGCAGCGCAGAAAGAGGACGCCGACCGGAAGAGACGACCAGCTGAGGAGATCCGACCGGGGGATCGAGTTTACCTTTCCACCCGGAACCTACGGTTGAATTTGCCCAGCAAGAAGCTAGGCCCTCGGTTTTTGGGGCCTTTCGAGGTCTTGGCCCCGATCAACGAAGTTTCGGTCAAGCTCAAGCTCCCCAAGAACCTCCGGCACATCCATCCCGTCTTTCACGTGAGCCTTCTAAAAAAAACTCCGGACGGTGACGTTTGGCACCCCGTGTTTTCCCCGCCAGCGCCCGAGGTCCTGCCGGGGGGGGAGCACCACGAGGTGGCGGATATCCTGGACTCTAGACTCCACAGGGGGAAGTTGCAGTACCTCGTGGAATGGAAGGACTTCGCTTTGGGGGACCGGGAATGGGTCTGGGCAGCGGACGTCCTTGCGCCCCGACTCACTGAACGTTTCCACAAGCGGTATCCTGGCCGTCCCGGGGGGTTGGAGAATGGACCTTTGGGGGGGCAGAATGTCGTGGTTCGGTCCTTGGTGGCTTGGGAACGGGACCGAACCCCGCCATCAGAGGCGCCCGCGATCACGGAGGTAGGGCATGGTGATCATAGGCAAGCCGGCAGCTGGGCGCCCCACCCGATCGTCGAGGTGGCAATGGCCGCTAAAGAACCTCAATGTCCCCCTCCACCTTTTGACAAGGGCCCGGAGATGGCCCTTTGTTCCAGGAAAATGGGCCATCAGGAACCCCGGAAAACCTCGCATATGTGCATGAGTCATGATTGTATCAGCATGTTCCCTCCGCAAGTACTGGGTGGGGCAATACAGCCTAAGGAGGTGGGTTTTGTATAAAAGGGAGCTTCCACCTGGAGTTCGGTGGAAGCTCTTACTCCATACCAGCGGACTCCACGTTGCTGAAATAAAGCTTGTTCCTGTTGTATCGTTCACCAGGCCTGGCGTGACGTTTTCTTCAAAGGGGCACCCTGTTTTTTCAGTTAGCAAGCGGGTTCCCGACACCCCATTACAATTCTTCCTTGACTTAAATCAAGAAGTAATGGCTAAACAGCTTCGTGCCTACCTCAAAGCAGTAGCTACAGGATGCTGGCCAGTGGTACATTAAAATCTGCAGGTAAGTACACACTGTCCAAGGCTAGGTAAACTTGGGAATCTAATCATGGGACATTCAGGTGTAAGCTAGAGAGGGAGGAAGTGGGGAGAGAGGATTCCAGGCCAGTGACTTCCCTCGAACCTGAAATGGCTGAATGAGCTCCAATTAGAATTCCTGAATTTCTGGTTTACAGAGGCGGCCTCCACTATAAGAATCTCACTGCCTGTTCCAGGAATGCTTTAAAAACAAAGTTTGCTAGTAGCTCAAAAGCTTTAGAATGAAGAGGTTTCCAGAGGATTAACTGCTAATATTTAATTTCCTCCATCTGCCAACTTGGTAATCAACAAATCAAGGCTTAGAGGGAAATCTCCCATCTCCCAAGCTTCCTTCTGAAAAACAGATTTGCAAACTTCCAGGGCTGAAACAATAGAGGTGATACAGGCAGACTTCCTCACATTCTTCGTTTTTACTATGGGGATCAGGTGTTATTCGCTCAAAGAGTGATGACAGCTCCTTCTGACACCAACAAACCTCGCCAGGCGGAATCCCAGAAAACAGGAATTGAACAATCAAGGACGACATACCACATAACCTACGAGGCACAGTTTCGAGTTTAAAAATTAGGGAGGGCCCCCAAAATCTGCTCATCTAAGTTCTAAGAGCCTTGGGGATTTTTGGACACAACTCTTGAGCTGAAATCCATTTCCTTCCTCCCAGCCATATGGGAAAAAAATCATTTGAAACGGAGGGTAGATGTGTAATGATACAATTTTGTTGTTGGGTGGGGAAGAATACAGTATTTCTAAGGGCGAGGGCAAACTCTTGATTAGCCTGAAATAGGACTTGAACTCGGGTCATGCAGCATTCAGACTATTTACATCAAGTTTTCTCAAACCAGTTTCATTAAAGCATGGGGTTTCTTGATGGCCCTCCCTGGAAGGGTTTCCCCGAACGCGAGGGAGTTAATTTAAGATATATATTTTAAATTTGTTAAGCACGTATCAAATGATAGGACCATATATGATCATGCCGACCCACCCACCCTTTCCAAAGTGGCCAATGATGGGCCTGGAGAGGGTGGGAATGGGAGGGGCCCTGAGTGGGTGTGTACCCAGCTCTGCTTCCCTATTCTGCATTCTTAAAGCCCGAAGAATGTCTCAGGGGTTTCTCAACCTTAAAAGAAGCTCGATGACATGGCTACATAAATTATTGTGGCCATGCAAGGAGGACCAAAAAGATGGACAATAGCAAATTTGCAGAAATAGTTTTCTTAAGATTTGGATAAAATACAGAGAAAGAACACCCCCAATCACCTCCCCATTGAAACCAATTGTTCAAAGGCTAATTTACATCATTGTCACATTTGCATCCGTAATATTGTTACTTGAATATTGCTTTAGTACTGCACTGACAAAGAACCCTCGGTCCAAGGGAGTTATCCAGAAAGAAAAGGCACAATTTCTTTTTCCTCTCATGAACACTCACCCCCTCCCCCAAGAAGGTCCCAAACCGGCTTACGACATTCTGCCCTCCATTTCATCTTCAGAATAACCCTGTTAGGAAAGTCAGGATGAGAGTGAGTGACCAGCAAGTTCCCATGGCAGAGAGGGGATTCCCAGATCCCAGCCCAGGGGAAGTCAAACTGCGGCCCTCCAGATGTCCATGAACTACAATTCCATGGCATTCGCTGGCAGGGGCTCATGGGAATTGTAGTCCATGGACATCTGGAGGGCCGCAGTTTGACTACCCGTCCCTAGCCCAACATCCATAGATCACCAGTGCACGATCCTTGAAAGACCTCTCTCCTTATCAGTTGCACTCTTTGAGGGGATAATTTATGAAACTGCACCCCTCCAATCCCAAATTAGTTCCAAGGATCTTCACCGATATACTTTGTTAGGTGAACATGGACTGTTTTTCAGTCAACTGTGTACCTATAGTAAACATTCTGCCTTTCAAACAACAGGGAACACCGGACAGTTCTGTCAATGTTGCCATCGCAGGCAACTTACAGCAACCCCAGCCAAGGGGCTTTCGAGGCAAGTGCCAAGCAGAGGTGGTTTGTCTCTGCCGTTCTCTGCAGTCTTTCTGGGTGGTCTCCCATCCAAGTACTGACCCTGCTTAGCTTCCACGTTATATATTCTCTCCCACCCGACAGGTGCCAATTTAGAAAACTGGTATTTTCCTTTATCATGGTAAAAAAAAAATGGCAAGAAGGAGTTGGTTCTTATATGCCGCTTTTCCCTACCCGAAGGAGGCTCAAAGCGGCTTTTTCTTGAGCTTTTTATCAGACTATGTCTAAAGGTAAACAACCTAGGGAGTGGGGAGAAAAGAGGTATTTCAGTCCCTGAAAAATTAATATCCATTAACATTTTCTTGAGAATGATTGCCGCTTTTCTCTACCCAAAGGAGGCTCAAAGCGGCTTACAGTCGCCTTCCCATCCCTCTCCCCACAACAGACACCCTGTGAGGTGGGTGAGGCTGAGAGAGCCCTGATATTACTGAAGAAGGAGAAGAGTTGGTTCTTATATGCTCCTTTCTCTACCCGAAGGAGTCTCAAAGCGGCTTACAATCGCCTTCCCATTCCTCTCCCCACAACAGACACCCGGTGAGGTGGGTGAGGCTGAGAGAGCGCTGATATCACTGCCCCCTCAGAACAGTTTTATCAATGCCGTGACTAGCCCAAGGTCACCCAGCTGGTTGCATGTGGGGGAGCACAGAATCGAACCTGGCATGCCAGATTAGAAGTCCGCACTCCTAACCACTACACCAAACTGGCAAGGTATCTTTAAAAAAAAATGAGGGGGGAAGAGTGATCAGCCAGGTACAATTTATCAAAAGATGTCAAATGTGGGAAGCTGAAAGTAGAGTCATTAGTGAAATAGTCCCACTAAAACATTCTTCACTGGCAGATTCCCATAAAGGTTTGGATCAAATTCTGCTGACTGCCTTTGGAAATTTAGGGGCCAAAAGGGACACAATGAGCAACAATGAGCAAATCCTACTTAGAGCAGGCTGCCATTCAACTCTACCGGACGGAGGAAAAACGAAAAGGTTTAAATAGTATACTAGCTCAAGTTCAAAATGTTGGCCAATGCATCAGGCCCTCTGCTGCGGTATCAGTCTCTCCTCATATCACATCAACCCTTGTTGCACAGGAACACCCCCCCCCAATAACAGTGGTTCTCAACCTGGGGGTCAGAACCCCTTTGTGGGTCGAATGACCCTTTCACAAGGATCATGGCAGGGCAAGCAGCTTGGCGGGGGGGCATCCACACAACAGCCTTGCGGGGTAGATTGAGATAGAGTATTCATCTGTCGGCAGCAGCAGAAAAGAGCAAGATCGGCATGGTGGGACAAGAGGCAGAGCTGAACTGAGAAACCCTCGGGGGAAAAAACAATTTCTATCCAATCATGAACAGTGGATTTTCATGCCATTGGTCAGTTTTGGTTTAATTTCTGTGAAAGAACACTTGCCTAATTTTATGGTTGGGGGGTCACCACCACATGAGGAACTGCATTAAAGCGTCGTGGCATTATGAAGGTTGAGAACCACTGTGTTAAACAGAGTTCCTGCATGAAATGCCAAGGAGATCCTATTATAGTTATATATAACCTTGCTCCTTTATGTTTTGTGGTTGGCTCCACCTTCTGCAGCAGCCATTTTGTGATTGTGCCCCCCCAGTAGAGGCAGAATTCTGAAGTGCCTGCAGCCTCCCAAATGTTGGAGGTCTCTGAGTTAGTATGTATCCCCCTTGCCTAATTTTATGGTTGGGGGGCACCACCACATGAGGAACTGTATTAAAGGGTTGCGGCATTATGAAGGTTGAGAACCACTGCAATAAATAAACGCCCTACCAAGAGATCAAAACTATGTGCTGTTAACGCTGGGCCACTTCAGGAATTGGCACACAAATGGAAATAGTCAAAAGAAATTATGCATTAAAAAAAAAATGTCAAACACACCTAGAAGGGACAATGCGAGTTGTACCAGTAATACACTCAGCACGATTTCCGAACAACGTGTTTATTCAGTCCATGACAGATGGCAGATTACCACTGAGCTGATGCCGTACAAGGCTTACAGTACAATTAACTTCCCAGGGTGGCAGCTTGCTTTGCCTACAGACAAGATGACGGTTTCACCAAATTCGGAGCGAGGAATGAGCTGTTTAATGATGGGCAGGAGTGGGTTCTGAAACAACAGATGCACACGCAGGCAGTTAATCAATACAGCAAGATGTTTGCCTCTGGAACGCTGTATAGCTAGATTTAGCAGCTTATTAGAACTGCGAAATAGTACTGGTTGATCCATGAAATACAATGAAGTCAGTTTGGTGGTTGTCCACAGCTCTGGGAATACCTATAAAGCCCGACAACATTTCTGAATTTTGTAAGTACACTCTAATCATTCAGTTTCTCTAGCAGAGTTTCCCTCTTGTTATGCATATCAAAAAAGGAGTCAATCTTTGTTTTTTCCACTGATAGAAGGGGAGGTACAGGTTCTGCCAATTCTCCCTTCCTGTGGAAGACCTTCCCTTTCATCCCAAATGCTATTCCTGTTCCGCTGATGTAATCGCTTAGCGGAAAACTTAAGGCTGGCTCCAACTCATGTTATTAACTGTATTTCTGGAAGGAAGAAGCTCAGTCACTCCTGCTCTGTGGCACTGATACAGCCTGAATCTTATAAAATATTCACTCTTTTAGGAGTGAAATTCTTTCAAAAGAGGGAAGTGGGAAGACTGCGGACATATGCAACTCTTAAATCCATGCCCTTTTGCACAAAGGAGGATCCCTAATCTTCATTAGGGAAGCCTACAGGGATTTAATTGATCCTCAGCCTTCTGTTTTCTTGCCCCGATGCTTCCCGTGCAGTTGACTGCTTTGCCTCTCCCTTAATCCATAAACACACATACAGCTTTTCCTACTTGTAGAAGGAAGCTGACTCTCAAAAGCAGGGGTAGTCAAACTGCGGCCCTCCAGATGTCCATGGACTACAATTCCCAGGAGCCCCTGCCAGCAAATGCTGGCAGGGGCTTCTGGGAATTGTAGTCCATGGACATCTGGAGGGCTGCAGTTTGACTACTCCTGCTCAAAAGCCTATACGAGGGGTAGGTAAACTGAGCCTCTCCAGATGTCCATGGACTACAGTTCCCATGAGCCTCTGCCAGCATGTGCCTAGACCCTGGAAATCTTGTGGCTACTGGACTCGAATCTATCTGAAAAACTCACAGATTAGGGAACAAGCACCTTATTGCCCTACCTTGCTGGAGAGAAAAGAAAAAGGAGGGATGGCAGAAATTTCATTAAGGCCTCAGAGAAAATCTCATGTTCTCTCTAACCAGTAGCCACAGAAGGAAGAAGGCGGAATCTAGCTGGAACTGATATGATAAATTTAGCAGTTTTCTCAGGAGTATTGGGAGTACTTTCAATTTTGCTTGTAGAAATCTAATGCATCTATAAATTTAAAACTTTATACATGTAAAATATTGCAATTTCACTGGCTAAGCAAGTTATGATGCATTTTGTGTTGCTGAGGTGGCAAAATTAGATTTGATAGGACAGCCGGTTTGCATGTATTTCAAGCCCCCCCCCCATTTTCATTTAAATGTTTGCCTCTGTGGCTTCAAAATTCCCAGAAATGATCCCTCTCTAGCTAAAAGGTAAAGGTATCCCCTGTGCAAGCACCAGGTCATGTCTGACCCTTGGGGGTGACGCCCTCCAGCGTTTTCATGGCAGACTCAATACGGGGTGGTTTGCCAGTGCCTTCCCCAGTCATGACCGTTTTACCCCCCAGCAAAGCTGGGTACTCATTTTACCGACCTCGGAAGGATGGAAGGATGAGTCGACCTTGAGCCGGCTGCTGGGATCAAACTCCCAGCCTCATGGGCAGAGCTTTCATGTCTGCTGCCTTACCACTCTGCACAACAAGAGGCTCTTAACCTCTCTAGCTAAGCCTAAGCAAAAATCAGGTAGCTTTCTGAGAAGGACCCTGTGGCTCTTAGCTTGAAGAGATGGAACCTAATTCCATGGGATTAAGGCTTCTCGCAAGTGACTGATGCAACAAGCCACAGCAGCATGGGGAGGAATTGCCTAGGCTCTGGTCTCTGCAGCACCTGGATTCCAGGTATGCCCTGGGTCTCTTATCAGGACTCAGAGGTTAGCGGTGAAATGAAATGGATTTGTGGCTCAAGCCCTGGAGAAACATTATGCACAAACGGTGGCACTCCAAAACTTTACTTTCCTATACAAAGGAGACGGTAGCCAGATAACGAAACAAGCCATGATCTAGAAAATTTAAAATATAACCGATCTAGGCTCTGTAAAACAGCAGTTTTCCCTTGGTCTTTAAGAAAGCCTTTTGAAGGGGTAGCTGCATCTTCAGAGAACCATACACACTCCTTAGCAGCCTTGTCATGGAACTCCCCCCCCCCCAGTTCCCTTAAAAAAAATTCATCTTGAGTAAAGAACACTTCATGTCACAAGCAATGTTCATACTTACTGTCCTCCACTTTCTTTTTACCTAAAAAGAAGCAAAACAGATTGCATTAAAAACGGCACTCGTTAACTTTTTCCCTATCAATTTAGGCACACTGAAACCGCTGACTAAAGCGGTTGAAATGAGATTAGCATAGCTTAGAATGATCCTAGCTTTTCCTTTCCCACTTCTAAATGGAAATTATGCCTGCAGAGGAAGGGATTTTTGCCAAATTACACAGTCACATCCCAATGCAGGCTCTCCCTTTGCCCTCCGCTCCATTCCCAGTAACTACTACTCTAACAGCTGCTGGGAGTAGAGTAAAGCTATCCCCTGTGCAAGCACCGAGTCATGCGTGACCCTTGGGGTGACGCCCTCCAGCGTTTTCATGGCAGACTCAATACGGGGTGGTTTGCCACTGCCTTCCCCAGTCATTACTGTTTTACCTCCCCCCCCCCCCAGCAAGCTGGGTACTCATTTTACCGACCTTGGATAGATAGAAGGCTTAGTCAACCTTGAGCCGGCTGCTGAGATTGAATTCCCAGCCTCATGGGCAGAGCTATCAGACTACATGACTGCTGCCTTACCACTCTGCGCCACAAGAGGCTCTTATGGGAGTAGAGTAAGGTGACCAGATTTCAACACTGGTAAAGTGGCACACCATTGATCGTGGGGGGGGGGGGGGGGATTCTTAATTAAAAATTTGGTCGATATGGAGCAACAAAAAGTTTAATAGAACACTTAGAATGCAAAAACAGTATTGTAATATATATTTTTTTAATTTCAACATCAGTACAATTTGCCAGGTACCCCCAGGTGTCCCACCAAAAGTGGGACAACCTGGTCACCTTAGAGTAGAGGGCATGATAGGCTACACGAGGGGGGGAGGAGGCAGTATCAGGATTTTTTCTTCCTTAAATACTGTTGTGCTTATTTATTTATTCATATTTATATACCGTCCTCCCCAAAGGCTCAGAGCGGTATAATGTAAGATCCAGGTTGAAACACCTCATAGCAATTTACCCCTTATAATAGCGATCCCCAACCTGTGGGCCGCGGACCACACGTGGTCCTTGGAGGTGGGCCCCGAAGGACGCCTTCTCTCCCCCCTCCGGCCCTTTACTTCACCCCCCCCCCCCGGCCCTTCACAACACACTTCGGGTGTCATTGTCTCCCATCACTCCCAGATGGGACTATCTCGGTGCAGAGAAACAAGCTCAGGGTTCCCATTGATTTGTCATTGTCATGAGTTAAAATTTCCATGAAAATAAAATGTTCCTTATGTTCATTGTTGTGGCGTGTCTGTATCTTATTTTGAAGGGATGTTTAAACATTACCATAGCGATCAGAGAGCGTTAGGGCAGTGGTTGAGAGTAGAGGAGCAAACTACCCCCCCACCGGGCCTCAGTAAAAGGCGTTGAGTGGTCCCCGGTGATAAAAAGGCTGGGGACCACTGCCTTATAACAGCCATGTAGTACCTTTCATTGGAATTGGCACAAAAAGAAACAAAAAGCCACTGTGCAGGTTTTTGATTTTTCTAGAGCTTTTTATCAGACTATGTCTAAAGTTAAACAACCTAGGGAGTGGGGGTGGAGAAAAGAGGTATTTCAGTCCCTGAAAAATTAATATCCATTAACATTTTCTTGAGAATACAGAAGTAGAATTGGTTCTTGATTGCCGCTTTTCTCTACCCAAAGGAGGCTCAAAGCAGCTTACATTCACCTTCCCTTTCCTCTCCTCACAACAGACACCCTGTGAGGTGGGTGAGGCTGAGAGAGCCCTGATATTCCTGCTCAGTCAGAACAGCTTGATCAGTGCTGTGGCGAGCCCAAAGTTGGCTGCATGTGGAGGAACGCGGATTCAAACGCGGCTCGCCAGATTAGAAGTCTGCACTGCTAACCACTACACCAAGCTGGCTCTACACATTTTAACCCTGCTTCTGACCTTTCACTTCTTTATCGAGTGTGATTAAAATGTGGAATTTGCTGCCAGAGGATGTAGTGGAGGCCAGAGAAATAAGCAGCTTTAAAAGGGGATTGGAGAATGTTATGGAGGGGAAGTCTATCAGTGACTACTAGACCCGGTGACTGAAGGGAAACTTCAGACATTCAGGTGAAGGCCTCGGGCTCTATGCCCTGTTGTTGGCCGTCAGAGGAACTGGTTGGCCAGTGTGAGTCAGGATACTGGATAGACCACTGTCTGATCCAGGAAGGCTTTGTGTTTTTATAATAAGATCCTATGGAGCTTGTTTGGTGTCTGAGACACATTTGATCAAATGCTGGCTTTGCATTTTTAACTGGAGGCTTTCACTTTTCCTTCTTCTTTCGCCTAGTGCAGCCTGTCATCACCTCAGTCCAGCACCACCCTGGGTCTTAACCACAGAATGTGGGATAGGGTGGCCAGGCCTGGGGACAACAACATGGAGGGAGGGAGTGACATTGCCCATGTTGCTATGTCACTTCCATGCAAAACCAGGAAAAGACAAAAGGCAGCTCTAAGAATTACTGGAAACGCTATGGTTAAGTACATGATACAGCAGGGGCATAGCCGTGGTAGGCTACACATTACTGGCGGACTCCCACTTTCCCTCCACACTGTTCCTATGGTCTAGTAATTGCTGGGAGCAGAGGGCAAGGTGGGCTACAAAGGTGGGGGGGGGAAGCAGCATCAAGAATCTGATACTTTGCATCATTTTGGTGGGTCTTATCAAAGCGATTCAAGTACCTTTTGTTTTCTCTCTGCGTTGGATCAGCACAGCAACCTTCAAGTGGCTGTAACAACAGGACTTGCCCAACAACTAAAATCATTTGCAGAGAACCTGCCTTGTGTATCCCCATCTTCTGAAGTTTGGCAAGGAACAGGATCTTCTCTGTGATTGGCCCAAAACTGTGGAACTTCCTTCTCCATAAGATCTGCTTAGTATCATACCTATCAATCCTCTAGAACAAGAATTTCCAACCAGGGGTCCATGGGAGCTCCAGATAGGGGTCTACGGTCTTTCTCCTGGGAGGAAGTGGAGCCTGCCTCTTAATGCAGGCAGTGATGTCACTTCTGGTCGGAACTGGGGTATTGCAGGGAGGTGTGCTCACCTGACACCACTCCCAGGGCTCCTTGAAGCCTGTAAAATAATTTCAGGGGCTCCTCCATAGTGAAAAGGTTGAAAAAGGCTGCTCTAGAAAAAAGGCTGCTTTCCTCTCCCCCACAAAAGACACCCAGAGAGGTAGATGGGGCTCAGAGAACGCTGACAGAACTGCTCTGAGAACAACTCTAACAGGACCGTGACTGGCCCAAGGTCACCCAGCTGGCTCCATGTGGAGTGGGGATCTAAAAACCACCAAGCTGGATCTAAAAACTCATTGGCACCAAAACTCTGGAACATTCTCCACAGGGAGATTCATCAGACCCCTTTTGTTGACATCTTCTGTCAGTTTTTGTTGCTCTACCTGGCATGTCCCTCCTGCATGATGTTTCAATTGTTACTCATGTTTTTGCCCATTTATTTTAGCTTCGACTTTAAAAATGTGTTTTTATTATGTCTGGCTTTAATCTGTTAGCCACTTTAGCGGCCTTGATGAGGGCAAAATTGTGGAGTATAAATTTTGTAAATACAGAATAATACAATGTCATTTACATGAGTGGTCTCCAACCTTTTTATCACCGGGGGCCACTCAACGCTTGACAATTTTACTGAGGCCCGGTGTGTGTGTGTGTGGGGGGGGTAGTTTACTCCTCTACTCTCAACCACTGCCCTAATGCTCTCTGATCGCTATGGTAATGTTTAAACATCCCTTCAAAATAAGATACAGACATGCCACAACAATGAACATAAGGAACATTTTATTTTCATGGAAATTTTAACTCATGACAATGACAAATCAATGGGAACCCTGAGCTTGTTTCTCTGCAACGAGATAGTCCCATCTGGGAGTGATGGGAGACAATGACACCCAAAGTGTGTTGTAAAGGGCTGGGGGGGGGGATGAAGTAAAGGGCCGGGGGGGGGGGGGGGAAGAAGGCGCCCTTCGCGGCCCACCTCCAATTAGTCAACGAACCACATGTGGTCCGTGGCCCACAGGTTGGGGATCGCTAATTTACATAACCTGGAATCTGTAGTGCAAAGTTATTCTGTAAGGTGCAATTCCTTTTTTTTCCTTGCAGAAGTCAGCATTTCAGACACCCCCCAAATGTAACATGTGCATAGGCTTTCCCAGAGATTAGTTAATTTCCTAAAACCTGATTTCATTCCAATAGCTGAAACAAGTCTCCATTAATTCAAAGCAATATTCTAAGGCTGACCCTGCAGGGCTTCAGGGCTTGAATGAACAAAAAATGCTTCTGAATTGAAGTTATTTACACAGAATCAGAAATTTCTGACAGCCATGATCCAGCAGTTTAAGTAACATGGTTCTTTTAATGAATCTTGTAGGACCCACCTGAAAAATGACACACAAAACTTACCTCCATATGAAATTTTGTAAAAGATATAGCCAGTTATAGCAAGTCCAACATACAGTTCCTGGAAAAGTTTTGTGTAGTAAATCTTCTGGGGTTCCCAGAATTTTTTTAATGCGGCTCTCCACATCTGTTAAATTACAACACAGCTATTAATAACTTTAGTGCTTGATTGAAAAGGAAATCAAAGTCCCAACTCTTCCTATACTTAAGGCCCATTACAAATGAGCTTAAAAAAAAAAATCACCCTAATCAGGATTCCATTTCATTTGTATACTTCCATAAGTCTACACAGGCAGCGCGAGCGCAACTTACCATCGTGCCCCAGGCCAGGAATCTGGGGGTGACCATCGATACCTCCCTGACTATGGAGGCTTCGGTCAAGAGAGTAGCAGGTCAGGCGTTTTTCCACCTGCGCCAGGCCCGACTACTAGCGCCCTACCTGTCCCCTGACCACTTGGCTACAGTGATCCATGCAACAGTCACCTCCAGAATAGATTTCTGTAACTCGCTCTACGCCAGCCTACCCTTGTCTCTGATCCGGAAACTCCAACTAGTGCAAAACGTAGCTGCTCGGGTCCTCACTGGTACACCTTGGAGAGCCCATATCCAGCCTGTGCTGAGGCAGCTGCATTGGTTGCCAATTGCTGCCCGGATCAGGTTCAAGGTTCTGGTTTTGACCTTTAAGGCTATACGCGGGTTGGGACCCACATACCTGAGGGACCGCCTATCGCCCTATATCCCCCGCAGGGCTTTACGCTCAGTGGGGGAGAATCTCCTGATCGTTCCTGGCCCTAGAGAAGCGTGCCTGGCCTTGACCAGGGCCAGGGCCTTTTCGGTCCTGGCCCCTACCTGGTGGAATGAGCTCCTGGGTGAGCTGCGGGCCCTGCAGGATTTACCAGCTTTCCGCAGGGCCTGCAAGACGGAGCTCTTCCGCCAGGTTTTTGGTTGAAGCCGGGGTCAGCGAATGAGTGCTAGCATTCCCCCCCCCCCCGACCTAGTAAATTAGATCTCCTCCCCACCCTCCCTGCCGCTCTGATAGCAGGGGGTAGGAATAATGAGAGCTTCCGCCATGTTCGGATTGTTTTTAAAGTCTTTTAATGGGTATTTTAATGGGGATAAGACTATTGTGACCCGCCACGAGCCTACGGGGAGTGGCGGGAAATAAATCTAATAAATAATAATAATAATACTTTAAATACATGTGGAAATTCTGACCACTGTTGGCATGACAGAACTGCAATGTGTCATTTCTGCTGACTCTGAATTTTAAATTTAAGAATGCAGCTCTCATCTTTGATTTTTAAACTATTAGACACAAGGACCCTTTAGGATAGAATGAAGTCAAATAGTTTCACAATCTTGTTACGGCAATCTGTTATGTTGGGCCAAAGATTCATGTAGTCTAAAAATGTTGTTCAGCCTCTGGCTGAACAAGATAAGAGGGGACTGATCAATCAGAAGTTGTTGTTGCTTGTTATGTAGGGGTTTTATGGGGTTTTACCGGTTTTTAACATTTTATTCTGTTAACTGTCAAGCAGCGGTATATAGATCGAAAAATAAACAAACAGCAGCAGCCAGGCTGGAAGACTCACAAGAAGGGCACAGATGAAACCAGCTGTAATTTTACATGAATTCACTTGTGATGGCCTATGGCCTTGTGCAATAAAGTTTGACTTGACTACATGAATTCACAGTAACTCTTTTATTTGTTATTTATTTATTTATTTAGATTTATATATCGCCCTCCCTGAAGGCTCAGGGCTTATTATTAGTTATTGATAATTTATTAATTTTATAACATAAAACAAAAAGGTAATATAATAGAATACACCTCCATTGGTTATAGATAGCCCAATTTCAACTAATACATTTGGTAACTATCTATGTATATAGTCCGTGTAGTAATTGCACGGTTCTTTAAATTCTTCTTCTAATCTGCTGTTCACTAAGCTGGCTATAGCTTTGCCATTTTGGATAATTCTCCTAGTTTTCAGCCACTCACTAACTCTTTTTTTTTAAACAAACTATTACCCATCCCTGGAAATCTGTTGAGTGAATGTCAGTGGTAAGAAAAGGACCCTGAACAAAAACAGCATTATCAACATCTATGACATACCTTGAATAAAAGGATCAAATTTGTGAGTAAGGCGGCCAATATTTCAGAGATACGCTATAGCTTTTTGGTTGGTGTGGGGGAGAATGATAACAAGCCATCTGAGCTAGTGGCCATCTCCACATTAGTTCTACAACTTGCAATGTTTTTAATCTATCGCCTTGGACTATTTGGATATAACAGCACTCATTGTCTTCTCTTTTTTATCACGACAGTCCTACAAAGTATATTAGAGAACATTAGAAGATCTATTTCATGGCTGGGAGAACCAGGCAACCCTACGCAGGACATACACAATGTACGTGTCAGTAAATACGATACAATGGCTAGATTTATGCAAGATTTAGGGCAAACCTGTGCATGATCACGTTGCAATTCTTTTATTTTTGCATGAGTGAAATCCAGGAAAAGCAAAATACCAGGAGAATAAAAAGACCCAGCAATTCCTAAAAAACAGGGGTAGTCAAACTGCGGCCCTCCAGATGTCCATGGACTACAATTCCAATGAGCCCCTACCAGCTGGCAGGGGCTCATGGGAATTGTAGTTCATGGACATCTGGAGGGCCGCAGTTTGACTACCCCTGCTTAAAAAGAACATATTGCAACCATAATGCCCCCCTCCAAGAACAAAGCTCAACCCCCACCCCCGCGGTCTCCTAGCAACACGTGCCCCTCCCGAACCCGGGCCCTTCCCTCCCGCAGGCCTCCAAGGCGGAGCTGGCGACGAGGCCTAAGTACGACCGCTTCAAGAAGCGCATCCCCAGGCCTGCCCGCGGACCCCAAGCGCCCTCCTCACCTTGAAACCGGCGCCGATACGAACCGGAAACGCCGGGGAAGGTCACCCGCCACCGCCTCTACCGCCACCGACCGCTCCGCCGCAAGGCTTGCCGGGAGAGCAACGAGAGCGCTGCCCAGAGCGCCCGTCTTTCGCGGTGGCAGCGCCCTCTGCCGGGGAGGACCTCGCGCTTCGACGCAGCCTGCTCTTTTGCTCCGGGCAGGTGGAATCAGGCGGGAGACGAAGGCGGCTTATCCATCTTATATAGGGGTGTGGGGCCTGGGAATCCTCCTTCACTGCAGCTGCTCTACAGGCAACAGACACCCATCCCCCTGGAGGAAATGGCCGCTTGGAAGGTGGGCTGGATGGCGTTATGGCCCCATTGAAATCCCTCCCCAAAGGCCACCCTCTGCAGGCTCCACCCCAAAGTCTCCAGGTTGTTCCCAGCCGGGAGCTGGCAACGCTGCTTGTTCCAGATGCACCTGATGAAGTGAGCTCTGGCTCATGAAAGCATTGCCTGGAGTAAATGAGAGCTTGAGTCACAGAGTTGGAAGGGACCTCCAGGGTCACCCCTGCCCAATGCAAGAACTCACACCAACCTGCCCACCCACAGTGACCCACAGAAGTAAAACCCAACGCAAGTTATTCGGAAAGAAGTTTGCCGAACAAAGGGGGATGCATGGCTGGCTCTTCCCTAGGCCACTGCTACTGAACAATCACAAAGCGTCCTTTCTCAATTTTAACCCGACTCATCCGATCATCGCCCAATTGTGCTTTTACTATATCCATGTAGCAGGCTACACAACCATAACAAAATTATTTGATTTCCATCCCGTCCCTTCACTTGCAAGCGCGCACAAGACACTTTACAACAGCTTGGGAAAAAAAA
This sequence comes from Paroedura picta, assembly GCF_049243985.1. NCBI lineage: Eukaryota > Metazoa > Chordata > Lepidosauria > Squamata > Gekkonidae > Paroedura > Paroedura picta. The sequence continues at coordinate 169,596,542 of NC_135370.1, forward strand.
AAAACACCAGCATTGAAACGGATACAAAATGCAGTTCACGTTCTCCGTTCCCCCTTCCCTTCTGTCTCATGCTAAATTAATCAGCCTAATTGCAGGGGAGGGCGGCCCAAAAATAAGCCCGGCCCCTTCATTGCAACTCATTGCACCGTTACCTGGGCTCCATCCATCTCTAGATAGGCACGTGTTCAATTAAAGCAGCGCGAGACCCTGAAATTTATCACCGCCCCCCCTTTAAGCAACCTAAAGCTATTTGCAGAGAAGCAAATAAAAAGGGCGGGAGGTTTATGCAAAAAGTCACTGGAGGGGGGGGGGCAGATGCACCCCGCAGGCTTTAAAATCAAAGCCGGGAAGGACCTCGAGGAATTGCCAAGTTCTCCCGGGCGCTGGCAGGTGGAGCCGCGTAAATCAGAGGAAAAAAAGAGAGAAACGAAAGCGCACCGACGCGCGCGCGCCAAATTGCGCGGGAGCTTGGCACGCGGGCGCGCCCCTCGGCCGGGGTTTTGGCCGTCGTTTGTCCGCGCCTCGGTCCCACCATGCTGCGGAAACTCACCGTGGACCAGATCAACGACTGGTTCACCATTGGCAAGGCCGTCTCCGGGGTGGAGTTCCTGGGGGGCGACCCCCGGGCGGCCCTATCTGGCGGCGGAGATGCAAAAGAGCGGCCGCCCCCCGCCAAAGTGTAAGTATGGAGCGTATTTTACAGTTGCCAACTCCCGGTGAGGAAAGTCCTGGAGAGTTAGTGGGCGCAGCTTGAGGGGGGGGGGAAGAGAGGGTGTCCCAGCCGTTTTCTTCAGGAGAAGTTTGAATAAATACATAATAAGTTAAGGTGACCAGATTTTAACATTGGTAAAGCGGGACACCAAGTTTCATAGCACGCAAAAATAGTAGCGTAATATATATGTTCTTAATTTCAATGTAAGTACAATTTGCCAGGTGCCCCCGGATGTCCCTCCAAAAGTGGGACAATCTGGTCACCTTATAATAAGCTGTAGAGAGCCTAAATCCGTTGTAATGGTGAGGACCCAGTTTCTAGAGGAGGACACAAGAATATCCATTTTAAGGCAGGGGTAGTCAAACTGCGGCCCTCCAAATGTGCATGGACTACAATTCCCAGAAGCCCCTGCCAGCAAATGCTGGCAGGGGCTTCTGGGAATTGTAGTTCATGGATATCTGGAGGGCCGCAGTTTGACTACCCCTGTTTTAAGCTATTTGACTTGGGTTTTATTCCCCAGGATTAAGTTGCTCCCGCTCCCAGCAAATCTGCCTGGTATCTCTAGCTTCTTACGTGTTGAGTTCGTACATATAGGTGGCTCAAGTAAGCCAGCCCAGTCAGCTGGTCTATTGTTCTTTTCTGTTCTTTAGTTGCCTAAAGCCAGTTGAAGCTCTGATTCAACCTTGGATCTGAAATATTTTTTAGTGGTGGATGTGGGAGCTAATCAATCAATCGATTATTTACCATTTCTATTGTGAAGAAAGGGACTAGGCTAGTAGACCAAAAGGGGAAGTCGGCTCCAGTAACATTTCGTGGTTAAGAGTGGCGGCTTCTAATCTGGCAAACCGGGTCTGATTCCCCATTCTTCCACATGCAGCCAGCTGGGTGACCTTGAGCTTATCACAGCCGTGATACAGCTGTTCTGACCAAGCTGTTCTCTCAGAGCTCTCTCAACATCACCTGCCTCATGGGGTGTCTGTTGTGGGAAGAGGAAGGGAAGGCAATTCTAAGCCGTTTTGAGACTGCTTCAGGCAGTGAAAAGCAGGGTATAAAAACCAACTCCTCCTTTCTGTGATGTCAGCAACCATCTGAACTTCCACAGAAGACCTTGTAACCCGAGGATTTTCTGGAAACCTGGTTGGAAGCACAAGAAAAGCTATTGTGGACCCTCCAACCACACCGTTTAAGCAAGAAAAGGGATACTTCCCTGTAAACATAATTAAGGTGCCAAATTTTCAAATGTGGCTCCAGAGGTGGTTGAGTCATTAGAGACATTCTGTGCTAATTACTGCCCTCATCCAATAGCCCTGGGGTTGCTGGCTCCGGGTTGGGAAATACCTGGAGAATTGGGGGGTGGAGCCAGGAGTGGGTGGGATTTAGAGCAGGGAGGGCCCTCAGTGGGCCATAGTGCTATGAAGCCCACCCTCCAAAGTTGCCATTTTCTACAGGGGAACTGATCTCTTTAGTCTGGAGAGGAGCTATAATACCAGGGGATTCCCCCGACTTGTATCCCTAAAATTGAAGCCGTTTTTGTTCATATAATGTAGCCATGATAGATGCGATAGGTATCTCTTCCACTATCTATTTCTGGTAAGGCCTAGGAGGAGGAGCTGGTCTCATGACTTAAGTGCCACTCAGTGCTTAACACCCACTCAGGACAGCTGTCCTGCCCCTGAGTGCCTCCTCCCCCACCTGGCTTGCCTGTCTGTCCAGCAGCCAGCCAATTGCCTTCTGTCCTCCACCCCTCCTCCTTTCACTTCCCTCCGAGGTTCGGAGGCTGCAGATCTCTGCTGCCCATGTAGCAGAGCTGCCCCTGCTGGTGAATTCCCTAACAGCTGCCTGCAGCTTTTCCAGGTCCTGGGGTGGATGAGAGGCTGTCTGCAGAGTTCTTCCACTCCACTCCCCCCTAATTTATTATATGGTCAAAGACCAGCAAGTCAGTAGTCAATTTGCCACAGTATGTGCAATCGATCATTGGGTTACTGGGTTCACACATGAATCAGACACTTGGTCCATCAAAGCCTGTATTGAGAGGGAGAAAAATAAAGCATTGTATCCTAAGAATGGCAGCAGCTCTCCTGGGTCTTGGGCAAAGAAGTGACCTTCACATCCCCTGCTACCTAATCCTTTTAACTGGAGATGCCAGGGATTGAACCTGGGGCCTTCTGTGTGCTACTACTACACTACTCCACCGAACTCCAGCCCCTTCTCATAAAATGCAAGGTGCTTATTATTGTATTCAAAGCCCTTCATATCCACCGGACTGCATCTCCTGCTGCGCTTCCCGAGACTTTGACCTTTGAGCAGTTTTTAAAGGGCCATCCAGCAACTAAGCCTGATAACTGCCCCTCAGTGGGCATTTTCTGTGGGGCCCCTTTTGGGATGGGCTTGCCTGAGGAATCCTGGGAAGGCTCCTCCATTTCTGTCAATTCCACATACAGAGCAAAGCTGAGAGCCAACTTAGTGGTAGCTTCTAATCTGGAGAGTGGTGGCCTCTAATCTGGAGAGCTCGGTTTGATTCTTCCACATGCAGCCTGCTGGGTGACTTTGGGCTAGTCACAGTCCTGTTAGAGCTGTTCTCTCAGAGCAGTTATCCCAGAGCAGCAATGTGTGTATAATGGCCCCACCTCCCTCACAGGATGTGGGGAGAGGAAGGGGAAAGTGTTTGTAAGCTACTTTGAAACGCCTTTGGGTAGTGAAAAGTGGGATATAAAAACCAATTCAAAGTTTGAATCCCTTTCACTTTTAAGGCCAAGAAAGGTCCTACCTTTTTTCTTTTCAAGGTATGAGCTTTTATATGCATGCACACCACAGTGAAAGAAAGGAATATCCCTCAGTACCTGTGTACGTTTCTTTGTCAGGTGCCTTCCATGAAGATAGATTCAGGTGGGTAGGCATGTTGGTTTTGACGCTGCAGACGAAAGTGTGGATGTACATGGAAGCTCATACCATGGGGGAAAAAAATCTTTGTTGGTCTTAAAAGTGCCACTGGACTCAAACTTTGTTCTCCTGCTTTAGACCAACATGGTTACACCTGATTCTAATTACATACGCAGGTTGTGTAAAACACAGTTTTGGTCCCCATCACACACACACACATAATTGTAAAGATTATAGGGTGGGTGTGGGTGAGGGGAGGAACCATGAATGCTGAACTATGTGGAGGAAAGGTTAAAATGAGAGAGGGCCTGACAAGGTCATCTTGCACACTTCCTGTTGGAATAGATTTTTCAGGTTTTAAAATAGATTTAAAAAAAATGTTCGAGTAATGTGTGTATAATGGATTGTGGGAGGGGCTGCTTAATTTTTTAAAATATCTGCGTGACAGGATGCAATGGCTTTGTTCTAATTGAGGGAAGTCTGTACCTGTTGAATTTTCATGCTGCTAAGCTGCTAAATGCCAAATCTTTTTGCTAGGAAATAAAAACTGTAGATTTAAGTGGACTACAACATGTTAGTTTTATTACGGTCATAGACCAGCATACTAAGTAGACTAAAATTACAAATATTCTGAACCAAACACCGAATGTTATTTCTCTCTATAGTGTGTGTTTGTATGGGGTGGGGGGTGATTCTGAGAAGTGTTCTTAACCAATCAGCTTTCCCACTTCAATTCTAAGAGTTATACCTTTTAAGAACACCAAAATCAGTGGGATAATTTAGGATTCCACTGGTAGGCAGGTTTTAAGCCAGATACTATAGTACCACATAAGCTTTTTATTACGATCAAGAAAAATACCATAGATTAATGAGCATGAGTTTTTGTATTCTTCATTGGATGTGTGTGTTTGCCATGACTTCTGTAGTATCTCCCTAGTTACAGAAGTTGTAACAACCCAAATTCTACCCAGAAACTGGATTCTGGATTTTCCTCCCTTCATACTGTAGCTATTACATGCCCATGTTGAATCTACCTTTCTGTTGGTAGTATTGCCCTCTGTGTTATCTGCCTTTATAGGTGGACTATAAATGTTGCAAATCAATAAATCTGGAAGTTCCTCTAACTGGGGTGAAGCACTGGACAGCCAGTTAAAAGGAGCAGTCAGTGCTTCTTGCAGTGTGAAGACAGACAGGCTTAGCCAGTCACTAGTTATGAAAGTCTTGGTAGCTACATTTCAGAGTAGACTTTGGCTGTACTGTTATGAGTATCTGTGAGGAAAGAAGTTCTGTTGAACTCAGTGAGACTGAATAGCCCAGTCTTACTTGAAAGTCAAGAGTAAATCCTGCTCTTTAAAAACAATGGACATCTGATTTATATTTACTATATATCCTAGCAAGAAAGCCCATTGCAGCCAGGAATACAATGGGCGCTAGGACCCAGGGGACATCGGGAGGTTCAGATCTCTCTCCCCCTCCCCCTCTTGCTGTGTGTCTCTACAGCAGGAGGCATAGGAGGTAATTAGGGCTGGTTTGTAGGAGGGAAGAAGGGCTGGTGTGCAGCTTGGGGCAGCTCTCTCTGCCTCTTTCTCTGCCTCCCTTGCAGCAGGAGCAATAGGAGGGAATGAGAGCTTGTGTTCAATCTGGCAGGGCTCTTGTCTCTGTCTCTGGCATGTCTAAGAAGAAAATGGCTAGTGGGAGGGCAGGAGCTGTAGGGGCAAGGCCAATCAGGGTGCAGCTAGCATTGCTGGCTGCACCCTGATTGGCCCTATTCCAACTTGGACAGACGGACACAATCCACTCCCAGGCTGTTTCACAAATATATAGAGCAACCATGGATAAGGATTTGATCTTAAGCAGAGTTGCACCTTTGTAAGTTCATTGAAGTCAATGGATTTAGAAGGTTCCCTACTGAATATATAATATGAACTGTAATAATGAAGTTTTCACCTCCAGGCATGAAGATCAAACAAAGTCTATGTGGCTGGACTGGTTAATATTAAAATACTGGGCATGTTTCTTAACTAGGAATTTGGTTTTTCTGGTTTAAGGACTGGGGGAAAGCCTGGTGGAGACCATAACAAGAGTCCTGCTGGATCAGGCCAGTTGTCCTTTTAGTCCAGGTGTAGTCAAACTGCAGCCTTGATAGTCCTTGATAGTGAAGGTCAAATTTAAGCCATTTTTCAATTAAAACATTTATCTCCCGCCTTTCCTCTTGGCTGAGAATGGCTTACAATAATTGTTGAAGCATCCCCAGTTAAAACTAAAGATAAAACAGATTGTTGGGTGTCTGCACATTTTTAAACAAAACATCCAAATTAGGTTCCTTGAGAACCACTGTGATAAACCGTTTCACCACAAGAGATGCCCAGGAGCTACACGGCTGCCACACTTGGCAATAATTTCCCTCTCTTTTTTTTTTAGCCTCAGCCAGCAGTGACCTAGACATGTCGCCTCAGCTCCCACTCAATTTAGTTGCTTCACCGAACTCTGTATTCTGGTGCCTTGTACGGAGGCCCTTGTCATACTTTGAGAATCTTTACTCTGCTCTGGTCCGGCTTCACTTGGAGTACTGTGCTCAGTTTTGGGCACCCCAGCTGAAGAGGGATGTAGACAAACTGGAGCGTGTCCAGAGGAGGGCAACAAAGATGGTGAGGGGTTTGGAGTCCAAGACGTATGAGGAAAGGTTGGGGGAGCTTGGTTTGTTTAGCCTAGAGAGGAGATGACTGAGAGGGGATCTGATAACCATGTTCAAGTATTTAAAAAGCTGCCATGTAGAGGATGGAGCAGAGTTGTTCTATCTTGCCCCAATGGGATGAAATTAATTCAAAAGAAATTCTGTCTAAACATCCGGAAGAAGTTCCTGACAGTTATAGCGGTTTCTCAGTGGAACAGGCTTCCTCGGGAGGTGGTGGGTTCTCCATCTTTGGAGATTTTTAAACAGAGGCTGGAGAGCCATCTGACAGAGAGGCTCTGATGCAGAGAGAACCATCTGATGGTGAGGGGTTTGGAGACCAAGACGTATGACGAAAGGTTGGGGGAGCTTGGTCTGTTTAGCCTGGAGAGGAGACAACTGAGAGGGGATCTGATAACCATCTTCAAGTATTTAAAAGGCTGCCATGTAGAGGATGGAACAGAATTGTTGGAACAGAATTGTTCTCTCTTGCTCCAGAGGGACAAAACAGATCCAATGGGATGAAATTAATGCAAAAGAAATTCTGTCTAAACATCAGGAAGAAGTTCCTGACAGTTAGAGTGGTTTCTCAGTGGAACAGGCTTCCTCGGGAGGTGGTGGGTTCTCCGTCTTTGGAGGTTTTTAAACAGAGGCTAGATAGCCATCTGACGGAGAGGCTGATTCTGTGAAGGCTCAAGGGGGCGGCAGGTTACAATGGATGAGCGATAGGGCTGTGAGTGTCCTGCATAGTGCAGGGGGTTGGACTAGATGACCCATTAGGTACCTTCCAATTCTGTTATTCTATGATTCTATCTGAGAAGGCTGATTTCCGTTCAATCCTTGTTATTTGATTGTAGCTAAATACATGGCAGTGAACTGAACATTTCAATTTGAGGTCATTTCAAGGGCTTTCTAAGGCAAGGGTCCCCAGTTTGGTGCCCCTGTTACTGAAGGCAAGGCGTGTGTCCAAGAAAATACTTTAAAACACTACCTTCATTTTAAAACTGCCTGACAAAACTGAAATGCTGTAGATTTATTGTTATTACAGTTCTGTGGCATCCATTCTGTGTTGGCGACCATCACTGTGTGTCCAATGATGCCCACAGACTCAAGAAATCCCTGCTCTAAGGTATGCCTATTAGGTTTGTGAGGGTAGACATAAATGTGTAACCTTGCACTGAAGGAATCAGTGCAAGCTTTAGAATCATAGAGTTGGAAGGGGCCACACAGGCCATCTAGTCCAACCCCCTGCTCAATGCAGGATCAGCCCAAAGCATCCTAAAGCATCCAAGAAAAGTGTGTATCCAACCTTTGCCTGAAGACTGCTTTAGAATCATAGAGTTGGAAGGGGCCATACAGGCCATCTAGTCCAACCCCCTGCTCTACACAGGATCAGCCCAAAGCATCCTAAAGCACCTTTGGGTAGGAGTGGCTAAACAGCTGGCCAACCAATTGTATTCTCAATGATCCCAACCCAGAAAGGTGAATAAAAATAATTGCAATCTGATTATATGCATTTGCGTGTTGCTTATAAGTGGACCTTTAAACTATCTTGCTGCCTGTTGGGCACAGATGTCTCTGGGTGATAACTTGTTTGCGGTTTTTAATGATAACATTTATGCACTTATTTGAGCATGAGGGAAAGCAGAAGATGGTTTTGACTCCCTGCAGTTCACTCAAGCAAGATGCTGGAGTATCACAGTAGTGGAAACGACAGAGAAAATTCAAATTGAAGAAGAGGGAAAGCTGTAGAGATGTCAGGTCCACAACCATGCATCTCTGTGTGTATATAAACCGTAGGGTTTTATTCACAAAGTATTTGAAAATGGGTCTTATTTGGTGCTATACTCATCTGGTAAAAGAGCCTCTTGTGGCGCAGAGTGCTAAGGCAGCAGACATGCAGTCTGAAGCTCTGCCCATGAGGCTGGGAGTTCAGCAGCCGGCTCAAGGTTGACTCAGCCTTCCATCCTTCCGAGGTCGGTAAAATGAATACCCAGCTTGCTGGGGGGTAAACGGTAATGACTGGGGAAGGCACTGGCAAACCACCCCATATTGAGTCTGCCATGAAAACGCTGGAGGGCGTCACCCCAAGGGTCAGACATGACCTGGTGCTTGCACAGGCGATACCTTTACCTTTACTCATCTGGTGAGCACATCTGATATATTTTTGTATTGCTTCAAAAACCTACACAAAGTGTTTGTCCAGAGGTAACAGTGGGAAGAGAACCTCCCTCTAATCTCCCCTTAAGCCACTATTCACCTCTTAAAAATTGATATCTGTCTCTAGCCTTACAGCAGCCTTTATCAACTTTTTTACCATTGAGAAACCCCCAAAACATTCTTCAGGCTTTGAGAAACCCCAGAAGTGGTGTGATCATGCAGAGACACAGCAGAATGCCAAACGTCTCCCAATCGCAGCCAGACGGAGGTCTGAATGTGGCCATTAGTTTGAATCCATCCTCAAAATGGGGGAAAGGAAGGGGTAATTTTTGCTGGCTTCCATGGTGGATACCTTCCTCCCATTCCTTTGGGTCCCCTCTTTGGGCTGCAGTGGAAGAAAAATCATGCCATGCCGATGGAAATCCTTTTATCTGTGGAAATTGTAGGCAGAATCCAAGCCATAGTTTAAACTTTAAGGCTATCTATTCCCCCTCCCTCCTGCCTCAGTATTAAAAGCAAGGTTTTAATCCTGGCAAAATTCGCTCTCACCTTAATAAAGACCGTGTCAGACTTATATACACACAGAGACGCATTGCCCTGCTGCCTGGTGATACGACCTTAGGACGAGTAATTCCAAATGTAGTCCGTGACAGGGTACAGTTTTTGTTCTCTAATGGTACGAGTTAAATTTAGCTTGGATGTGTTTGCAGAAAGTCAATTCTAGCAACTATTTTCATTGATTTTCTGCTCTACTTATGTCGGTTGCAGCCACTGTTCCTACATGTCAATTTGAAAACTGCTTTTTCAAAAAATAAAATAAAAAAAAGTCTTCCGTATGGTCTTCGTAGTGGATGCTTGGGGCAAAAACATATTTGTATTATTATGCTGTATGAATATTCCAACCTGTTCTCTCCTATCTAATCATAAATGTGTGCAGGGAACAGATTGTTTTAATGTAAATAATTCTGTGTTTGAAAAACCTGACTCTAACCGTTAAGGAGATGAATGTCTGTTTAAATCAAAAATGAAAACCCCTGGCTTGGAGTGATTCCAAGCGGAAGCCTTTTAAAATCAACAGTAGAGGTGGCTGGATGGAGTCACTGAAGCAGTGGGTGCAAACTTAAAAGGACTCCAGGGAATGGGAGAGGACAGGAAGGCCTGGAGGATCATGGTCCATGGGGTCGCGATGGGTCGGACACGACTTTACACCTAACAACAGAGATGGAAAAATGGTTGAAATCTTAGGGGATCAGCACTACCTTCTTAGCTGCTAGAGCTAATGTAGCTCCTTGGATAGAGTGTTCGACTGGGATCCTGGGAGACTTGGGTTCGAATCCCCACTTCTACCATGGAAGGTCGCTGGGCAATTTTGGGCATGCCACAAACTCGCAGCCTGGCTTGCCTTCACAGGAACATGGTTAGAGAATGGAGTTGGGGAGCACGATATTCTATGTTGCTTTGGGTTCCAAATATATATATTCTGATTCTGTGAAGGTTCAAGGGGGTGGCAGGTGACAGTGGGTGAGCGATAGGGATGTGAGTGTCCTGCATAGTGCAGGGGGTTGGACCAGATGACCCAGGAGGTCCCTTCCAACTCTAGGATTCTTTGAATGCTTTCCATGGGGGTGATAGGACTCTCAAGCAGTTTGGGCAGAGTGCTGAGTATTTCTTGTCTTTGTGTTCCATAACTAATGACGGTCAAGCATCACACTGCCGTTTTTCTTACACTCAGACTGTACAAGCTTGTTGTTGTTAGACCGTCCTCAGCTCAGGACTTTATACAAATCTTGAGGGACAGAAGATGATGTGATATAGTCGGATCTCATAGGATCATAGAATCATAGAGTTGGAAGGGGCCATACAGGCCATCTAGTCCAACCCCCTGCTCAACGCAGGATCAGCCCAAAGCATCCTAAAGCATCCTAAATCTCCTTGGACCTCTGAAGTTAAGCAGGGACAGGGACCACTTGGAAAGGAGACCACCAAGGAAGTCTGTGCGGATAAGTGCCATGGCAAATGATCTCTTCTCCCTTGCCTGGAGGAAGGCCTCTTGCTGGGGTCATCGTAAGTCAACTGTGGTATGACAGCACTTTACACACATGTACTAATACTGCAGCATGTTTGTAGAATTAAGTTTGAGTCGAGTCGCACCTATAAACCAAGTTTAATTCTGGGCAGAAGCTTTCCTCCATGGACACGAGAACTGATACCTGGAGCTTTGTTGGCCTTAACGATGCCACTGGACCTAAACTTTGTTCTGTTGCTTCAGACCAACATCTCTCATCACCTGAATCTGTCTCCATAGGTCTATAGTTTGCTTGTATTTATTATTGTTTACCACTTTGTCATTCCTTTCTTTGTGGCATAGAACACTTATGCACTGGGAACTTCACTGTCCCAGCTCCCATGCAGGAGCACAAATTGGGGGCGGATAAGGCTCACCTGGCCAAATGCTCCCCCATGTGGGTGCAGGAAGAGGTGGGGCAACCTGCCACGACAAAAACTCCAGTCTGCAGCCCGGCATGAAATCTCCAGTGCGTAAACGGTCATTGTTTCCATTGTCTGTCTACTTAAGACTGTAAGCTACTTGGGGCAGGTCTTTTTGCTCACGAATCTGTAAAGTACAGTGTACAGCGGTGCTACAAAAACAAGTTAAATTTTTCAAAACAACTGTTGGATCTTCATTTCAGATAGCTGATGGCTTCCTTTGGGTGGAGGGGGGGGGGGAAGATGGTGTGTATGCAGATTCCGGAACAAAAAATGCATCATTCTTGCTCTTCAGGGTGATTATATTTTGAAGGTATTGCCAACCGAGGTTTCTTTTAAACCGTGCATGCTTTCAGGAGTCATATAAACAGCACACTTTAAATATAATTTTTATAAAGATCTAAACTATGTGTTTGGTCAGAAGGTTCCCTTGTACAATATAAACTAGAGGAACAGTAGAAAGGTCATTAATTATTCTAAGTACCGTGAAATTATATGCAAGCTGTAATCGGTTTAAAATTCTGAACTCGCATTACAGGGGGGAGGGAGCAGGCAATTATATGAGTCCTTTGGAGTTTCAGATCTTTGAAGTAGGATGATCAGCGAGGAGAGGTGCATATATAATTGGGGAAGCAAAGCAAAGGGGAGAACTTAATTTGACGGATAGTAATAGGGGAGGTTCCAGACTCTGTGGGAGAAAGTTGGGAACATGCCTTGCGTGTGTTTGTCAACATAACTGGATACTGTCGGGATCTCCTCTTTTTCGCTGGCCCCGTCTTCATTTCCTGCCAAGTTCACAGAGTAGTTCGTATTCCAGGCATCATCCAATTTGTCCTGCGAAGCTTCTTTCTCAGGATGGGCGAGGAACTCCTTCAAAACTTGCTTGAATATGTAAACAATTTCCCAAGGCAAAACGTCATTTTCCGCCAGGACTTCTCGAAATCTGGAAAGAGTGGAAAAAAAGAAACTATCAGTGCATTCCCGTTTCTTTTTCTTCTTTCTCTTTCTCTCTCGTGGGGAGCAGAACATACTCTTTTTTTATTTTAGAAAGCATAATTGGCGGGGGAAGGCACTTAAAATGCATTTGGACACTACAGTGATGGAAGCTATTTCTCCCCTCCTCCCCTATACTGAGCCATCTGAGGAAGCTGATTCAAACTGACATTGCCCTCCAGATGCTTTCTGGCCTCACAAAGAGAGCATAGGTTTGTTTTGCTTTCTTTATTCTGCCTTTTTTTTGGGAGGGGGGAATGGTATGTGGAGAAATAATTTACTGGAGATTTTAAAGAGTAGTTATTTTTTAAACTGGTTATTCTTACAGAATTCCAGAGGGGTGGCCATATCAGTTTGTTACAGCAGAACCACAACAAAGAGGCACCCTGATTGCTAATCAATTTATTATGACTAAATAAAAAGGCTTTTAAAAAAAATATCCCTTTAAATTTTGCTACTCTTTAAGGTGCTACTGGCTCGTGCTCTCTTATACTGCTAGATTTATTGTGATATAAACTTCAATTATTATGGTATAAAAGCTTCATCCGTTACAGAATGTATGTGAAAGGGGTCTGAGCCATTAACTTCTCCATGGTAAATTGTATTAAGGAGTTCTACACACAGAGTAAAATTGCAATTCATTAATAGGCTGGAGCATTAATGCTTAGTATAATTACTGCAAACCTAAGTTTGTTTACTCAGAAGTAAATCCCATTGGACTGTGGGGCTTACTCTTCATTAAATCTACATAGGATTGCAGCCCTTGGTGTCACACCAAACTCCTTGAACAGTTAAGACTGTGAAATGAACAAACTAGAGCCTTGATCAGGATGCGTTGCATTAAATTGCAAAGCTAAGGTAGCAGCCTTCTAAGTCAGCTGAAGGCAGTGGGCTTAAGAAGGGGGCCGCTGTTCCCTGTGTGATGCTAAAAAGGGTCTATATGAGAAGCTGAAGATTATTAAGAGCCAGACTTTCTACCTTATTCTAGAAACAAATTTTTCAAAGTTATACCACTGTTCAACAGTTCTGCGAGGGATTACTTGGGAGTGAACCATATTGAGCCTGGGGGAACTTCATAGGGGTTGCAGTTCTTACATATCCTTGGAGGACCATAAATCTGCTCAGTCTTTCCCAAGGGGCTGAGCATTGTAGTTTATATGAATCTTCCCCACAGGCTTAAAGCAATGGGTTTTGCTTTTTGGTAAGCCATCTTAAGAGCTTTCTGCAAAAGAATGGCTTTGTTTTTCTTTCAGAGGTATATAGAGGCATAGAGCCCTGACCTGGAAAACCCAGGCGAAGCTGTTCTCATCAGAACCCGGTAGCTAAGCAGGGTTGGTCCTGGTTCGTATTTGGTTAGGTGACCACCAAGGAAGTCCAGGATCCCTGAGCAGATGGCAAACCTCTTATGAATATCCATGGCCTTGAAAACCCTACAGCAGGGGTAGTCAACCTGTGGTCCTCCAGATGTCTATGGACTACAATTCCCAGATGTCCATGGACTACAATTCTCATGGGAATTGTAGTCCATGGACATCTGGAGGACCACAGGTTGACTACCCCTGCCCTACAGGGTCAACGTAAGCCAGCTGTAACCTGATGGGGCTTTCCACCACTGTACCACGACTGTAAAACCTTTCCCTCAGTTGGTTGTGATTCTACGGTCGTTCCCCCACCCAAGTCCTAGAACAATAAAAGCAACGTTACCTGCTGAGAATGATTCCGGTTTGGCACGGTTGGATTTGGGAGCAAAGAACTTCGAGCTGTCTTTGTTCGGTAGCCGGAATAGTAATCTGAGGGTTCTGGTAGCTTTTCAGCCAGTTGTAATCTGTGCCAGCCTTCTGGACGCCGTGGTCGCTTTCTATCTCCTGCACTAGCCGCTCACGTTCTTTGAGGTGCCATTTCAGTTCCCTCAAGAGAGTCTTGGTCACAACTTCCGAGCCGGGGTATTGTCCGGTTTTATAAGAGTAGTTTTTTGGCCATTTCATCCAGCCAAAGAACGGCATTGTGACAACTGATCGAGGGAGGGGGAAAGACAATTAAACTATTGACGCTACCAAGCCCAATTGAAAAGTCGTTCTTAACTTTTCTAGTCTCCTTTCAAATCCAGCTCGTGAATGCTGTGTCAATTTGCCCTAATATCCAACATGTTTTAGAGCATAATCTCTGTAACACTTTATCTCAATGGGAAAGTTGAAACCCCTATCATCCAAATGGCCTTTACTGGACGATGCACTGCTGGGTGAATTTTATGGAATGTATTAAAGACATCATATGCCCCAACAATCCCAGACTTAATGTCTTAAAAACAAAGACAGAAAAGGGTTTCCATTGCAATAAAACTATTCCAGTTTTCTCTCTTAACTGTCTCATTACGGCACATGGATCTACACACTGTATTGTAACCAGCAGGTTCAATAGTTCTTTTTAATTCCCAAATCGTTCTAGTCCCCAGATTTCTCATGCAAAGTATCCGATTTTGGGGGGTAAGTAACAGCGGCCCTTTGTGAGTAGCTTGCTCAATTTCTGCAACAGGATTTCATAAGTTCCTTTTTGAATGAAATGGTTCACTTACTTGCCGTACTTCTCGGGAAGCGTGATTGTGACCCAGGGTGCGTTTGAGCTGGAGTGAAGCTAGTTGACATATCCCAGCATGTTCCGTTTGCCGAACTTGTCTGTCAAAAGAGAGAGATGTATTGCTCTTTTTTTACCCCCCTCGAACGGTGTAGAGTAGACTGCCAACGTACAGCTTTCGATCCCTTCTGGCTTCACGGACTGCTTAATTCACATCTTTATACCAACAGAAATCCAGTTACGCTTGAGCATGGATTCTCCCCAAATCCTTTCCAGGTAGTCCAGTGGAGGATTCTGCCTTCCAGAGTTTTGACCCTTTCGTAGTAGTTTCTGCGTGGCGGTTTTAGGAAAAGGGACAGAAAAGAAAACAGTTTCAGAGGCTGCTATGCACATACGAAAGTATTGTCGGTAGCTGGGTTAATAACAAAGTCACGTCAGATAGGCTTTTGGTTGAAGTTAAGACCATTGGGTGATGCGTAGCTCGGATGTTCATAGCTGGAGGTCACAGTGTAGTGCTGTATTTTTGGTCCTGTGGCGCTCTAAAAATAACCGCATTGCTTTGGTTGTCGAACTAAACTTTCAGGCTCTTTTTATGCTGGATGTTTGGTGTTTTTTTTTTGTTTTTTTTTGTCTCTCCTTGGGATGTGGGGAGAAAATGGTTCGGGCTGCTTTGTTTACCTCTCCACAGCTGTACCAATATATTTTTTTCTCCTTTGTTACCATGGAGTGCCTTGCAAAAGCACTGTGGATTTTGGCTGGTCAAATTGTACCTACTTACAAGGCACTGTATGGAGAGAGAGATTCTTAGCTTTTACTTTCCCTGATTAAATTAATCTCTTAGTATTTGCGCAGGTTTTATTTATAGTCCACAGCTGTTAACTTTTTTTTTTTGACATTTTGCAGGTATTTAAGGAAGCAGCCTGTCTAAGATCTCCATGGGGGGAAAAAAAGCCTTGCAATAAAATCCTAATTGGGGACCAAACAGGTAGTAAATGCAAAACTAGATCTCCACTCAGTTGAGAAACAGAGTATTAATATCTTACCGTAGACTTTTCCTCCTTCATTGCAGTGTAGGCATTTCTTTAGTCTGCTTTTGCTGGCTCGTTGATTTGAGGCCGATGAGTCAGATGAGGAATATCTGCTTTACGATCCATTTTTGTGTGTTCAGGTCTTCTTGCCTGGCTGTTACTTTCAGTGACAATATTCTTGTATATGTATTGGTCTCTCTCCGTCAACCCCCCCCCCCTTGGGGCCCCTCCCCCTTGACTATGGTATTGAACCGCGGTAGAAGAAGGGGTTGTGTGGATCCAGTCTAGATGTCACGAGATGTAAAATGATGACGTGTGTGGTTGTTATTAAAGCTGATATTACTTATATGTTGGGAAAAATCAGGTGTCAGTATTAATCATTCTCACTTGGGAGGTTTTCTCGTTGCATTGTATGTGGTGCTTGGAAATAGGCGGGGAAGGAGATGTAGCTGGACTTGCAAGGACAGAACTGCCAGCACAGAATCTCGGATGAAATTAAAGAGACTCATGCCACTTCCTGTCCAGTGCAGTGTCCAGGTTGGTCACCTACCTATTGTATTTACAACCCCCACCCCGCCCTTTATCGCATCAGTGTAAAACTGTTCCAGAATATCTTGGAGAGCGATTTTGCAAGAGAATCAAGTAGGTAAACTCTGGGGTGCTAATATGCAGTGATAGATCTGTTGACGATAGATGCTAGGTCTGGAATCTCTGATCTTGCCCAGTCTTGAAAATGTGAATTAATAAATGTGAACCCAAATAGGAGTTTGGACCGGTTGAATCCTTTGCTTGCTGTATTTGTGATGGCAACATGAGGATCTTTGATTTTTTAAAACTTTGTCCTGCTTTGTTTTTTGCAGCCAACTTATGGCGACCCCATAGGGTTTTCAAGCCAAGAGATTTCTTGAGGTCGTTGTCCATTGCCTTCCTCTGGACAGTAGCCTAGGACTTTTTTGGCAGTCTCCCATCCACATACTGGCCAAGGCTGAGCCTGCTTGGCTTCCGAAATCTGATGAGGTTGGGTTAGCCTGGGCCATCCCGGTCAGGGCTCTTTCTCCTACATAGGTACATTGTCATAAGTAGGAGAAACAGGAGGGTGACGGCAAGCAGAGCTGCAGACTAAACCTTGCAACTTCATATTTATTCCACCTGCTCAGGGTCGTTGCAAACATAAAGAAACATTTGAACAGTTAAAAACAGATTTTAAAAATCCTTACCGTTTGATCTCCCTAATATTTGGGAAAGACCCCTGTGGGCAGAGTGCTGTCCGGGACACATTCAGTGTCCGGACTGTGCTTCCGCCTGCACGGACTAATCACTGGGCGTGACAGGATTGGGCCGGCCATGAGCCGCGCAACCAGCCTTGGCCAGATGCTGCCTGGCTGCCGAGGACGCCGTTCCACCGCTTACCTGTCTTGGTTGCCGGCCCGATGCACCTGCCAGTGGCTGGGCCGGCCAGGCCACCTCCGAAAACATTGGCCCAGGCCTACAGGCTCTCCCGCCGCGCTCCTTGACACCCGGCCGCCTTGCCCTCGCCCCAGCCGCTAGCACGCCCACCTCCGTCCAACTAGCCCCAGCCACAACTCAAGGTAGGGCTGAAGCCCGCCCCTCCATCGGGGCCCTCTGCTAGCTCCCGTTGCATTCCTGGATGCAATGGGCTATTTTCCCATTTGTAAAATAATTCGCTACAAACACATAAACATACAGTACCAAAACCAGGGTGAAAGCCAATGACTCTCATTGGGGGTATGTCCAGCAGAACAAAAGAAAAGTCTTCACCCACTGGCAAAAGACACTGGTGCTGCAATGGAGAAGACCCTTTCGTGGGTTGCCATCTGTGGACAGTTAGGTTCAGTTTATTTATTTGTTTATTTTGCGGTTTATATGCTGCCCCTCTCAGCTACCTGTCTGGGGCTGTGTACCTAGCATAAAACTCCATAAAACAATGACAAAACAATGAATCGTCAGGAAAACCAGATTAAAAGTAGTATAAAACCACATCTTAACACTTTTGCAATGATCCTGAATTTCTGAAGGTCAGTTATGGCCTATTAGAGAAGGGGGGAGGGAAAAAGAGGGCAGAGGAGGCTGGAAGGAGGTCCCGGATTTGCTATTGGTATTACATAGCTGTATATCTATCTGTCTAGCTGGCCTCAACAATAGGCCTGGTGAAAGAACTCCATCTTACAGGCTCTGCAGAGAGTTCCAGCAGGGCTCTGATCTTACTTGGGAGCTTGTCCTACCAGGCAGGAGCCAGGACTGAAAAGGCCCTGGTTATAGTTGAGGCCAGCTGTATTTCCTTGGGGCCAGGCATCTTCAGCTTGTTAGCATTGCCCGATGGAAGAGCCCTCTGGGGAACCTATGCAGAGAGACAGTCTCTCAGATTCTGAGTGAGATGCTGCTACTCTTCCCTAAGCAAATTCCACGATTGTAAAAATAGCCTTGCTGGATCAGTCAAAGGCCTTGTGTCTTTACAGTGATGGCTCGCCAGAAGGTTTGGGATGCTTGAAAAAACAACAGCAAAAACAGCAATCCTCATGGCAGAAAAACCTAACCTGTTTCCGTCCTCCCACCCGTTCACAGCCGATGATACCAGGCCACGCTAGTCTGCAGTAATCCACCGCTGACAATGATCTATTTTGTACACAGAAGGTCCCAGGATCAGTCCCTGGCGTCTCCAGCTAGATGGGTGGCATAAAAGGCCTTTAACCAGTGACCCTGAAGAGTGTTGCCAGTCAGAATAGACGATACCGACTTTTATCAATCAGTGCTTCTTAAGGTTGCAAGGCTCCCCAAGATGTCTGCTGTTCAAGATGCTCGCCCCCCTCTGGATGGAGATGAAACTGGGATGGGGACTGAGAGGGGATCTGATAACCATCTTCAAGTACTTAAAAGGGTGCCATGTAGAGAATGGAGCAGAGTTGTTCTCTCTTGCCCCGGAGGGACAGACCAGAATGAATGGGATTAATTAATTCAAAATAAATTCCATCTAAACATCCGGAAGAAGTTCCTGACAGTCAGAGCGGTTTCTCAGTGGAACAGGATTCCTCGGGAGGTGGTGGGTTCTCCATCTTTGGAGATTTTTAAACAGAGGCTGGAGAGCCATCTGACGGAGAGGCTGATTCTGTGAAGGCTCAAGGGGGTGGCAGGTTACAGTGGATGAGCGATAGGGATGTGAGTGTCCTGCAGAGTGCAGGGGGTTGGACTAGATGACCCAGGAGGTCCCTTCCAACTGTATTTTTCTATGACTGTATGAGCAAAACGCCATGTAGTGGTTAGAGCAAGGTTTCTTGATGGCCCTGGAAGGGTGTCTTGAATGGGTGGGGTTTAATAAACATTAAATTAGTTTTTTAAATGTGTCATTGGGTGATATGACCATCTAATAATATTATATAAATATAATAATAAATAAATATGGCTATGTTGACCCCCCCACCAAAATGGCCAATTATAGGCCTGGAGGGGGTTGAAAGGGGAGGGCCCGGGTAGCTGATCCTGCGTTGAGCAGGGGGTTGGACTAGATGGCCTGTATGGCCCCTTCCAACTCTATGATTCTATGACGTACCCAGCTAGGCTTCTCAATCATAATCTGCACAATTGTATCACTTCTGGGGTTTCTTGAGGGCTGAAGTATGTTTCAGGGATTTCTCAACGGTAAAAACGTTGAGAAGGACTGGGTTAGACTGATAGACTAGGATCTAGAAGACCAAGGTTCGAATCTCCACCCTGCTGTGGAAGCTTGCTGAGAGTCCGTGGGCCGGTTGCAGGTTTAAGCCTACCTACCTCAAAGGGTTGTTGAGAAGATAAAGTGGAGGAGAGGTGAATTATGTAAGCAGCTCTGGGTTCCATATCAGGGTGTAAAGCAAGGTATAAATAAATAAATCAGAGTTCTACAGCAAGTAAATTCTTGGATGCACCGGATTTGATGTCTTTGCCCCCTGCCCGGTATTTTTCAGATATTGATACTCTCAATAGCACAACCCGTCCCCCCAGCTTTCAGCTGGAAATGACTCATGGCCTGAAGTGCATTAAAAAGATTTTAAATCCTTTCTCCAAGAGCACTGATTAGACCTGGCCTCTTTACTTTCACAAGCTTGTGTCCGTATCATTCTGGGCAGCTGGATGCTTAACTTGATCATTGTCACTTTTTAAAGCTATATGCTCTTTTGCACTTTATGGCAGATGGAAAGTTTCAATCGGTAAACATTAGGTTTTGGTCCCCCCCCCCATTTAACAAAATAACCTTGGGTCCTTTGGTCCAATAGCTGTACATTCTTAAAAACATAATAGTTGCAGGGCAAGAGAACAAAGCTCTTTTCCCCTCTTTAGCCTGTAATGTTTTCATTGTCCTTTCTCCAAGAAGCCCAGGATAGCATACATAATTTCCCGCCCTCTTCCATTTTATCTTCACAACAACCCTGTGTAGTAGGCTAGGGTAAGGGAGTAGCAGGCTTGGCTGAAATGCTGTCCCCAGATTGCCTGGTGGGTTTTTATGAAGAAGAATTTGGTTCTTATATGCCGCTTTTCTCTACCCGAAGGAGTCTCAAAGCAGCTTACAGTCGCCTTCCCTTTCCTCTCCCCACAACAGACACCCTGTGAGGGAGGTGAGACTGAGAGAGCCCTGAGATTACTGAAGGAGAAGAAGAGTTGGTTCTCATATGCCACTTTTCTCTACCCAAAGGAGTCTCAAAGCAGCTTACCATCTCCTTCCCATTCCTCTCCCCACAACAGACACCCTGTGAGGTGGGTGAGGCTGAGAGAGCCCTGATATTCTATTCCTGCTCGGTCAGAACAGTTTTATCAGTGCCGTGCTGAGCCCAAGGTCACCCGGCTGGCTGCGTGTGGGGGAGCGCAGAATCGAACCCAGCTCGCCAGATTAGAAGTCCATGCTCCTAACCACTACACCAAACTGGCTCCAATTATGATCAATTGGAGATCAGAGTAGGCATGGGAGAGACTCAGGTTCCGTTCCTAGTGGCCATAAAGCTTTCTTTAGGGCAAAGGAGCTTTTGTGTGCCTTCCCGAACAACGTCATTCCGATTTGTGCTGCAGACCTAGTAGTAATGGAAGCCGGGCAAGGAATTTTTGTCTGTTCTGTGACAATAAAGCACTTTTTTGTTCTTTTTCTGCTGTGTAGCTGCACTGGAGTGCAGAAGGAGCTCAGGCAAGCAATCTCTGTGTTGTGTCAATAAAGCGTTCTGCTTTCTGCTGTGGTCTCACCTGTTCCTGATGTAGTTGTTCACCTCTAATCCGTGGACAAATTGGTTCTGCTGGTGTCCCAGCCTTCTATTACGCTTGTATGCTGCAATCACCCTGGATGGGGCTCGTGATTGGCATGTATTGGTCGGGTACCGCCTCTGGGCACCCCTGTGATGGCTTGGACATGACAACTGACTGACAAGGTTAAGTTGATGGCCATCTTGTTTTGAAGGGGAGGGGACTTGGGAGCGTTGCTTTTTTTAAAGCTGCAAATGTGACCCATTCCTTCCAAGAGAACTGCGTTCTGCCAAGGGCGATGATTATATTCTTCGCATTTAGGGCTCTGGAACAGGCATCCTTGCCCTTTTAAAATCTCATTAGCCACCGAGCTTGAGCAAAGAGAGGTATGTCCCCCAACGTGGCAAGCTAGATTTCCACCTTTCACTGTCTTGTCAAAGCCATTTAAAGTTGGGGAGACTGGTACCAGTTGGTATCTCTCTTGTGCATACTCTGTGTGCCTGCAAGCTATTATGCATTTGAGTAAGCTACTGCATGCATCAATAAGAGGCAGTGTGGTGTAGTGGTTAGAGTATGGATTCCCAACCACGGCCTTTCCCCCTGCCTTAATGGACTTGTCTGAAGACAAGTGAGCTCTCACATGGTTTTTGTGTCTGGGAGGGGTTGAACCTACATGCCTACTCCTGCTTTAGGCTTCCTCCTGACTCCCCATTCAGTCCTTTTCAAGCCTGTCTCGTAACGTGGGCGGTCATGTCACTTCTGGGGACATGTCACTTCTGGGGGGCGTGGCAGGGAGGCGTGGCCAGTGGACAACACTTCTGGGGCTCCTTGAAGCCTGAAAAATCATTTCAAGGGCTCCTCCATGGTTAAAAGGTTAAAAAAGGCCGAGTTAGCGCATCAGTATAGGGTTTGAGAGACCCAGGTTCATATCCCTACTCTGCCATGGAAGCTTGCTGGGTGACTGACGCAGTACTATCTCTGTGGTTCATAGCAGACCTACATCAACCCTAGGGGAGCTACATCAACCAAAAGCCACGTGGCCCCAGTTTGCCTGCGTGCCCCCCGACCACCCATGTAAATGAAAGCCATAACCTTTTAAGTTACCAAAAAACCTCTGAGCATGGAGGGTTGCCCTTTCCACCGGTGTTGAGCATTAGCCAGTCCCATGTGTAAGAGGAAAGGCTTCCCGGGCTGCCTTCCCCTGGCCCTTCAGCATGAAGCACCCCAGGTCAATCAGCAGAAGTCCTTCTATGCGGTGGCCTAATCCTAAAGTTACAAGATTTTAACATTGGTAAAGTGGGACACCATTGACTGGGGTGGGGGTCTTGATTAAAAATTTGGTCTATATGGAGCAACAGAAAGTTTCATAGAACGCATAGAACGCAAAAATAGTATTGTAATATATATATATATATACTAGTAGTAGAGCCCGCTGAAACCAAAATTCAGCGGGCGCTAGGGGCCTGGGGAGCTTTTTTCCTCCCCCCCCCATCTGGAAAAAAGCTATCCAGGCCCTGGGGAAGGTGATGCGCGGCTCGCGGAGCTGCGGTTTGCCTTCCCCGGGGCTTGGGAAGTTTCCCCCCCCCCCAATCTGGGAAAAAGCTATTCAGGCCCCTTTTTTCCTTCCCCCCCCTCCATCTTGAAAAAAGCTGTGCGCGGCTGCTGATTGGCAGATTGGGGATGGACTGACAAGCAGAGGGCCCAATCGATTGGGCCCTCTGCTTGTCAGTCCAGGGGAAGGGGCCTATCGGCACCCTTCCTCATCCCGGACAGGGCCTGCCCTCGGGGCCCTTACTGTTTTATTTCTTCCGCTCCGCCAGGAGCGGTTAAAGATACTTAATTTCAACATAAGTACAATTTGCCAGGTACCCCCAGATGTCCCTCCAAAAGTGGGACAATCTGGTCACCTTACCTTATCCACTTGAAAATGGGGTATGCGCCACATTCAGGATCAGTGCTCAGAAGGGCCATGGGCAGCAGTGGTTTCAGGATTCGTAGGGCCCAATGCACCAGAGCTGGTTAAAGGATTTGCGGGGCCCTGGCAGAGCACAATTGTGGTGGGAGCAGCCGGGCTGGGGGCAAAGGACCCCCCCATAGTGGAAAGGGGTGTCACTCCAAGTGTCCTTAAATAGGGGAAAGGGGGGATGACAGAGGTATGGCCCTGATCTATGGGGGGAAAGCACAGCATGGGGCCCCTGGACATGCAGGGCCCGTAAACGTGCTACATGGATAGACCGGCCCTGGCCTTGGGTGCCGTGTCAAATTGCTACACAGGGCTTCTGCGCCACTGCGCGAGCATCACCAATGGAAGCGATGACCTACTTAAGTGTGCGCATATATCACAGGAAGAGGATTCGGTACAGGAGTTCTGTTTTCCGCAGTAGTCCCACGTGGAGCACCGCACACACAACATGACACAGAATTGTAAGAGCTGAGACAAAAAGTGATGTCACTCCTTGGCGGCCACGGAGGTTGCAGTGGGGTCTGTACGAGCATTCCTATGGAGGAGCGCCTGCCCTCTGGGTTAGCTACAACTGGCTTTTCATTGCGGCTTTCCCTCCCGTCACTAACAAGAACGTTTATGTAGGAATGGCAGATGGGGTATTAAAGTGGAAAAATAAGGGCCTGGGAAATACGCGAGGCTTGTGGAAGAGGGCACAGCTGTCACTAGCGCTTGCGTTCGGAGAGTGATTTCCCGTGGTTTTGGGACGTCTCATTTTTCCCCACTTAAACACTCCGCTTGCTGTTTTTAGCACCCTGTTGCTTTATGTTTCTGAGAGCGTTATAGACGAAATACCAGCATCTTGAGCGATGCAGAAGGGCTAGGATGGTATGTGCGGTTTCTTTAAGTTTGGTGCTGTTTTAAGGTTCTGAATGTCATCAGACTGAAATAGGCGTTCATTCTGCCATCTTGGGAGATCTCTCCAGAGAAGAAGAGGAGGACAAGAGTTGGTTCTTCTATGCCACTTTTCTCTCCCAAAGGAGTCTCAAAGCCGCGTACAGTCGCCTTTCCTTTCCCCTCCCCACAACAGACACCCTGTGAGGTGGGTGAGGCTGAGAGAGCCCTGATATTCCTGCTCGGTCAGAACAGTTTTATCAGTGCTGTGGTGAGCCCAAGGTCACCCAGCTGGTTGCATGTGGGGGAGCGCAGAATCGAACCCAGCATGCCAGATTAGAAGTCCGCACTCCTAACCACTACACCAAACTGGAGGAAGGTGTTACGTAAATATTTAAATAAACAAACATGAATTAGTTGGACAGGGTTTCATGAAATCCTGGTTGAGAAAGCCTACTCTCGTGTCCCAACTGCCCTGCTTCCTTGAGGACTATTGACATCGACATGATTGTGGTAAGAAAGTGATAGTTTGGGTCACATCTCTGAGATTTGCTGAAATATTTATTATATATTATATTTATATGCCGCCCTCCCCTAAGGCTCAGGGCGGTTCGCATGGAACAAAAACAAGAGCAATACATGAAACTCAGTGACTATATCGTATGAAAGGCAACAATAATAATAATAGCAATAAACAGAGAAAATAACAATGTTGTCGTATCAGTTTGGGAGGTAGTCCCAGAGGTAGAAATATTTGATTAACCAATGAAGGCAAATCAGGAAAAAAAATTTCACAGAGTAGTTCAGCAGTGGAATAGGCTGCCTAAGGAGGTGGTGAGCTCCCCCTCACTGGCAGTCTTCAAGCAAAGGTTGGATACACACTTTTCTTGGATGCTTTAGGATGCTTTGGGCTGATCCTGCGTAGAGCAGGGGGTTGCACTAGATGGCCTGTATGGCCCCTTCCAACTCTATGATTCTAGGATTCAAATGAACAGGAGCGGGCAGGAAACAGCATGAGTCATACTGCTGGGATTGTTGCTATTAATAAACATCGCTGTAAATAAATGTTTTGTCCCTTATGGTTTTGTACTCTGTAGGTAATTCTGGCGCACTTGAGATCTGGAGCATTTTGTCACAGTGGTCCCCAGACCACAGTGGTCTGGGGACCGGGACCTGTCCGTGGATCATTTGGTACCGGGCCGCAGCTCCTCCTCGTCCTCCTCCCTGCCTGCTGCCTCGGGGGCTGCCCTGCCACTCTGCCACCGGCTCACCTTTGGTGCTCTCCAGTGGCAGCAATAGCTGGGGCTCCCCCTTTGTGTGGCACTGCGCAGCTGCTGTTGGCAGCGCCCTCCAGTGGGCGGCAGGAACTCAGGGGCGCCAGCGGGAAAGCAAGTGGAGCAGGGGCTCAGGCAGCTGCAGTGATTTCCCTTGGCAAAAGACTACTCCCCCCCCCCCGGGCCTCAGTAAAATTGTCAAGCGTTCACCGGTCCCCAGTGATAAAAAAAAGGTTGGGGACCACTGAGGAGACGGGCCGTGTATTTTGTGCTTTGATTCTGTTTTTGGCACCACAGGGGCAGGATTGGTGCTGCAGGTCTGGAGAAAGCCGCTGCCAGCTCTTTTGGGTTCATTTTCCTCCAGGTTCCTTAAGGCTGTCTGATTTTTTTAAGAGAGTAAGATTTTTTTCCCTCCCTCCCTCCCTTTTAGCATTCAGCCCGAGCAATATACTGGCACGGAATATGTGGAGAGATACAGACGACTGGAGGCAAATGAACTCGGTGCATCAGACTGCAACTGTCCTCCACGTGAACCAGGTAAATTTTATCAGCGCAGTCTTGCGTGAATTGTAAGACTGGATCATGACATAGTGTAGATGATTGTGGCAAAAGTTTAGGCGGTGGTGGAAAATGTTGTTACTTTGCAGTTGACTTACGGTGACCCCGTAGATTTTTCAAGGCAAGAGAAGGTCAGAGGTGGCTTTCCATGTGTGTAGCAGTCCTGGATTTCCTTGGTGGATCCACATTCCAAGTTCCCATCAGAGTTGATCCTGCTTAGTTCTGAGGTTGGGGTTGGCTTGGCCATCCAGGTCAGCGTGAAAGTACAAGTAAGGAATGTATATTCAGGCGTTGATCTGAAGCAATAGAACAAACCTTGAGTTTGGTGGTTCCTTTAAGACCATAAAAATTAAAGCTTTCATGTTCACGTGCCACTAGAATCAAACTTTACTCTATGTCAGGCTTTCTCAGTGAGGGTTTCATGAAATCCTGGGGTTTCTTGACAGCCCTGGAAAGGGTTTCTCAAATGGGTGGGAGTTAATTCATTTTTAATATTTCTTTTAAAATTTGTTGAACATTTATCGTGTGATATAACCATATATGGTCATGTCACCCTCCCTAAATGGTCTGGAGGTGGTGGGAAGGGGAGGTGCCTTGGGTGGGCGTGTCCACAGCTATACTTCCAAACAATATTCAGCACGATGGTGCCAATTTTTGGGTTTGTCAAAGCTTGAAGAATGTTTCAGGGGTTTCTCAATGGTAAAAAAGTTCAGAAAGGCTGTTCTATTGGAATATATGTCTATGTATATATAAGTCGTAGGCTGTGACTTAACAAAGGAAATCATCATGCAGGTAGCTGCTATGTGTGTGTTCCCCGAAGTCGAATAAATCCTAATTGTATTTATCTTCTGAAGTATATTATCTTTTGGGGCACAAACAAGAATATTGGATTAGCACCCCCACTGCGTCCCATAGCAAGCACCAAACTTAAAGAATATTGGATTAGCACCCCCACCCCATCTCATGTTTCCCCTATAGCAGGGGTAGTCAACCTGTGGTCCTCCAGATGTCCACGGACTACAATTCCCATGAGCGTTTGCTGGCAGAGGCTCATGGCAATTGTAGTCCATGAACATCTGGATGACCACAGGTTGACTACCCCTGCCCTATAGGATGGGCTATCAGGAATTCCTTTATTTGCATCCAGCTGTTACTTTTTTTTTTTTGGTGTAAAATTTCCTTAATGTTCACAATAAATACATATTCATGCACATTCGTATGTGCGTAATAATACACAAAAAAGACATCGTACACTCTTGCCTGTCTTTGCCTCCCCTGCTTAGTTAAATTCCATCTTTGAACCCAGGATAGAATTGCGATGGGTGGGATGGAACGGGCTGAATTTCCCCTCCATCACCAATCAGTTGTTCCTTCTTAAGGTAACCTTAGAAGCAGCGGCCAGCAGAGGGCTCTGAAAGTCCAATCCCTGAAATTCATGGTTTGGGCAGAGAGGAGAATATGCCTTTACAGAAAACGTAGATTTTTAAGGGTGGCTTGGAGCAACAATTAGGAACTCCTACCCCTTGCATACATTTTTTTGCAAAAGCTATTATACTTGTATACAATGCTGGATAGTAACTATTGCCATCCCCCATCAGTTTCCTTTATTATTCTCTGTGGTTTTTTGAGTTGGATAACAGAATGGGGTGATGTCCCAGTTGAGCATCTTTGTATACTTGATGTGCCTATGGGCTAAGTTTGGTGTAGTGGTTAGGAGTGCGGACTTCTAATCTCGCCATGGCTGGGTTTGATTCTGCGCTCCCCCACATGCAGCCAGCTGGGTGACCTTGGGCTCGCCACAGCACTGAGAAAACTGTTCTGACCAAGCAGTGATATCAGGGCTCTCTCAGCCTCACCTCCCTCACAGGGTGTCTGTTGTGGGGAGAGGAAAGGGAAGGTGACTGTAAGCCGCCTTGAGACTCTTTTGGGTAGAGAAAAGCGGCATATAAGAACCAACTCTTCTTCTTCTTCTTCTTCCTTCTTCCTTCTTCTTCTTCTTCTTCTAATTAGTCAGCGCCCCCCAAATGAACCCTAAACAATTAGAAGATGGTTCTTCAGTGGTTCAATGATTCCAACCAGGACCTCCCTATCAGTGGTGGTGGGACCAAGGCTAATATTCTGCTGCGGCCTAGCAAGAGAGAAAGGTTTGAAGCGATGCAAGGGAGGAAGAAGTCTCAATTTTGTATTTGCCTGAGTAGGGATGGGAGAAGGGGACGTACAGAACTTGTTCGTGTGGAAGGAAAAGGCATCCTTGGCTGACTGGGTGTGATTCCTCACAGTGGAACAAGAGGTGGGCCCAGTCCTGTGACCACTAATTAGAGGCACCCTCTTTGATAAGGCAGGAAAGAATTGCTGAAAGACCAGCAGGCAGAGAGGGATAGATTAGGAGATCTGATGCTTTGTACCCCTAAGTCAGCTTTTACCTCAGCTTTCTGAAGTAAAATCTCCTTTGTCTCAAGGAGGTTTTTCCTGATTATATTTTGGCTGGGTTTGGGTTTTTGTTACATTGGAGTTTTTCTTTTTTTTTTTTAAGCAGAATCCTTTCGAGTGATTTTCATTTAAGCCAGTGGTTCCCAAACCCCTTTGGGGCTGTTTCCCCCTTGGCTCTGAGGCCACATCGTAGTTGGCCACCCGTGCATACAAACACACACCTCTTTCCTGGTGTTGGGCCTACTGCAAATTCAAAACACACTATATTGTCCACACTTCTTAGATTCTTCCTTGTGCAGCAGCCATATTTTAGTCTGGAAAAAAATAGCTTTGTAAAAACTACTTTGGGGGAAAAAGCAAATGGGGAAAGAGAGAGTGAAAGAGAGAGAAGCAACCAATGGAAAATCCCATGGCTGGGAGCAAGGAGGAGAAGGCTTTTCCAGCCTCCCAAAGATGAAGGGTTGCCAACCCTGGATTAAGAAATATCGGGTGATCTGTTTTTTTATATAAAGATAAATACAGTACATACATTTTAAAACCGCTCCAAGCCTTCGGGGAGGGCGGTATAAAAATATGAATAAAGAAAGAAAGAAAAATTATTTTTAATGCTATGATGTATCATTTTGAGGTGGATTTTAATATTTATTTCCATTATTATTATTGCATTTAATAACCACCCTATCTCATGAGACTCAGGGAAGTTTTCAATAGAAATAAAACATATAAAATTCATACAAAAATATGATGATGCTGTTATCCGTTCAGTCGTGTCCGACCCTCAGCGGTTCTATAGGAAAGTCTTCGCCATGCGTCCCTGTCTCTGACTGCTTTACAAAAACATAGATTTGAATAAATAGACTAAATTATAATGTTAAAATAGGATGGTGGGCAGTTGTTTATATCAGCCTTTCTCAACCTTTTTACCATTGAGAAACCCCTGAAACATTCTTCAGGCTTTGAGAACCCCCAGAAATGGTGCGATCATGCAGAATATGGTTGGGAAGCATAGCTGAGAACACACCCATCCTGGCCCCTCCCCTTCCCACCCCCACCAGGTGCATCATTGGCCATTTTGGGAGGGGAGGGGTAGATTGACATGACCATATATGGCCATATCACGCAATTAATGTTGAACGCATTTTAAAAATATATAAAAAATTAACTCCCAACCATTGGGGAAACCCAAGTCTGTCAAGAAACCCCAGGGTTTCATGAAACCTTGATTATCTCTACCAAAGGAGAAAAAGTTGGGGTTCATAAGATGGTTAGTGGATTCTGACAGTGAGGCTGGGAGATCAGATGGATTTAGGCCTCAACCATAGGCCTGGCGGAATAGTAGAATGTATAGTTTTACTTTGTCACTGGGAGTTAAGGCAGAGTACACAGAGTAAGACAATGCAGTTAACAGGAGGAGACATTCCATGAACAATGAAGTAGTATTTCGGTTTTGAGCCAACCAGAGAGCTAAAGAGCAGAACTGAGGCAAAGCATAAGTGCTAAGACGATGCAAAATTACATTGTAGGGTCCACCTTATGGTAAACCGTTCCCAGTAGTATGGACTACAGCCCCTAATAATCTGTCCAAGTAATTCAGTGAAGCCGTTTGTTTGCACAGTGCTACCCTGCATAGAAAAACCCTCTTGAGTAATTTGGCTTTGCATAGTTTGCTGAAAGCCAGGAGAGCAGGGGCCTACCTGAGCTCCATAGGCAAGCCATTACGCAAGATAGGGGCCACAGCATACAAGGATGTTTTATGGGCAGCATTTATGATTTTGCCCATTTGCGTATTGGCATCTGAAGAAGTCCGTGCTTGGGTGAGTGAAGCTGTCATGGTGGAACGCAGGTGGGCGAGGTGGTCTTACAGCTATGAGGTTCCAAGGCCATGATAGCCAGCATAGTGTGGTGGTTAAGAGCAGTGGCTTCTAATCTGGTGACTCGGGTTTGATTCCCCGCTTCTCCATGTGCAGCCAGCTGGCTGACCTTGGGCTAGTCGCAGTCCTGTTAGAGCTGTTCTTGCAAAGCAGTCCCGTCAGAGCTCTCTCAGCCCCACCTCCCTCACAGGGTGTCTGTTATGGGGAGAGGAAGGGAAGGCGATCGTAAGCTGCTTTAAGACTCCTCCAGACAGTGAAAGGCAGGGTATAAAAACCAACTCTTCTTCTGGTAGTCAAAGAGCACGAAAACGTATTGGTAATCAGTGGAAAGAACAGATCGTGTTACGCTGGAATCCTTGCAAGCAGGCAGTAGAAAGAGGGTTACCTTGCCAAGATTTTCAAATGTCAAAATTATTAACTGCCAGTCCTGCACAGTGCAATTTTACTTTGTTTCTGATTCTGAGGTGTTTTCAAACACGCTAGCGTCAAGGCTCTTGGGAATTTCGGCAACTCTGCCTCAAACTTATTCTCCACCACCTCAGCATCTTGAAATCTCCTCTAGCATTGGTCAGATCATGCAGAGCGGTTGATGTCTCTGTACTGACATCTATGAACTTGCCAGAGGCTAGCCAGCCAGCATTGCAGGGGTGACAGTGTGCCGTGGTGTGCATGAGCTTTCCCAAGGAATATATTTCAGAAACCTGGCCAGAAAGCCTTGTAAAACTGAATTTTGCACTCTTAAGGGTATGGAAAGAAATTTTAGTTTTAAAAATAGAAGCACATCCTACATGACATACCGTACTCGTGTAGGTATGGTTAATTTATTGTGAACGGATTAACTTCAACGAATTTAACTTGCTCAAGTCCAGGGAGTTGGTTCTTATATGCCGCTTTTCTCTACCGGAAGGAGTCTCAAAGCGGCTTCCATTCGCCTTCCCTTTCCTCGCCCCACAACAGACACCCTGTGAGGGAGGTGGGGCTGAGAGAGCCCTGATATCACTGAAGAAGAAGAAGAAGAGTTGGTTCTTATATGCCACTTTTCTCTACCCGAAGGAGGCTCAAAGTGGCTTACAATCGCCTTCCCTTTCCTCCCCCCACAGCAGACACCCTGTGAGGTGGGTGAGGCTGAGAGAGCCCAGATATTCCTGCCCGGTCAGAATAGTTTTATCAGTGCCGTGGCAAGCCCAAGGTCACCCAGCTGGCTGCATGTGGAGGAGCAAGGAATCGAGCCCAGCTCACCTGATTAGAAATCCGCACTCCTAACCACTACACCAAACTGGTTCCGGTGAACCCAAAGTGGTGAAACCAAAGGTGATCAAGGACCAAAGAGGCTCAACATTAGAGGGTATTGAAGTGAGACAATTATCTTAGCCCTTTCCCACTCAGATCCTCTTGCTTGCAGAGTCACAATATCCAACATGGGGAGGGATACTAAGTGTAGGCATGTTGCCATTTGTACTTTGACCCCTTTGTGTTGTCTTGTTCCCAAGGTCCATTGTTGGCCTTCTCCTTGGGAACTGTTTCCTCTGAAAGGTGGTGTCTACCTGGAAAATTTGAGTTTACTTTGATTTGGGAGGATATGTTTGTGTCTCTGTTTTCAGCTCTGCTTCAGCCATCGCAGAGTGACTCCAATGCTGCAGCTTGCAAACCAGTCAACCATTACTCATACCCCAGTTTACCCATCTCAAAGTACAAGGAAGAGGTAAATGGCGTTTCATCTGGTTTCAATCTTGGTGTTGTAAAACTAAACCGTGACCACTCTCTCCACCCTGGCGTGTGGCTTGATTTGATTATCTGCGAGAGGAATTTGAGAAAAGTTGTGTCTCAATGTATAACTTTCCTCCACTATGCTACAAAACTTGACTAGGATTGCTGTATATTTGTGTGTATACTAGTAATGCAGTTTATGCACTGCAAAGCCTCCCTCTCTCTGTTTAGCCAATAAGGCGATTGCTAATATATAGGAATTTGAACTCTGTTCCGCAGGCCTTGGCTTGCTGTGTGCTGGCTGGTATTATGAGAGAGGCCAGACATCCCTCGTTTCACATGGAGAGGTAAAAATTGCCCTATAGCAGGGTGTAGCCAAACTGTGGCTCTCCATGGACTACAATTCCCATGAACTACAATTCCCATGTCTGACCCTTGGGGTGACGCCCTCTAGCATTTTCTTGGCAGACTCAATACGGGGTGGTTTGCCAGTGCCTTCCCCAGTCATTACCGTTTACCCCCCAGCAAGCTGGGTACTCACTTTACCAACCTCGGAAGGATGGAAGGCTGAGTCAACCTTGAGCCGGCTGCTGGGATCGAACTCCCAGCCTCATGGGCAGAGCTTTCAGACTGCATTTCTGCTGCTTTACTACTCTGCGCCACAAGAGGCTCATATGGATGCGTAAGGTGGCCCAATTAATTCCAGAAGACAGGAGACTGTCAGAAGGTGTGCAGTGGGTACTGAAAGCAGTGTCATTCTTGGCTGACACATCTCTAGACACTTCTATTCATACAGCTAGAGCCATAGCAACAAGTTAAACTGCCAGAAGAACACTTTGGTTGAGAGCATGGCAAGCAGATTTGAAGGCCAAATCGATTGTGATGGCATACCCATTCCGCGGTGAGAAATTATTTGGACAGGCTTCAGAGTGGGTGTTAGTGGAAACAAGGGATGAAAAGAAGTGATGCCCAGAACCTTGAGGAGGTCTGACAGGAGATATCAAACTGGTTCATCTTCCACCTTTAGAACACAAAACACCCTACCTAGATTTCGCCAGGAAGGCAAAAGACCTTATTGGCAGCAAAATAGGCCGTCCTTTTGAGGGGTTACAATAATAGAAAACACAGCTACAACAAGGGAGACAAACAGATACTTACTGTAAAGTCCTTCTCCTCTGAGGGGAAAAAGAGGACATTTTCATCCCTCCCTCATCATTGTTTTGGAGCAAATCAGTAGAGAAAAGAGAAGAAGAATACTTAATATACAGTGGGGTCTGCTCTAGCTGTCACGTTTTTTCCCCCAGTTGTTTGTTTTTTCACTAATTCTGACTATTTTCTTCTTGTTAGTTGTGTGAATGGTTATGAGTTAATAGTTAAGTTATAGGAACTGCTAGAGTTCCTGAACTGAGCTTGGGTGACTCCCACTAGAAACTAACAGGAAGGAGAAATTTAAATAAGTCCTGCCTCCCAGATGGAACAGTGGAAATCACCCAGGGGATGTCCTCTTTTTCCCCCTCAGAGGAGAAGGACTCTTCACAGTAAGTATCTAATTGTTGTTTTGAAAAACAAAAAAATTCTGTGAAGGAAAAAAAACACCCACAGGTAGCTTTGAACTCATAATGTTGTGGTCTTCAAGCTGCCATCTCACTAACAGTATTATCCACTCTGCACTTCACGTTGAAACAAGATGGGGGTATGAGGACAGAGGGCAACTCTGGGGAGCGTTTTTTGACTCCCCCCCCCCCCACTGTGTGATGCACATGTTGGGAGGAAGAAGAGGTGGGAGCAGTTAAAGATAAGAAAGGCTTGTTTGAATTATTATTATCGTCATTATAATTATTTATTTATTATTATTAAGATTTATTTCCCACCACTCCCAGAACCAGCTCACGGTGGGGTACAATTTGTCTGCAATAAAACACCAACACCAATAAAACCCCATTAAAACACACTCAGACATAAAAATCATATAGCAAGAATCAAATATCCCAAGGAACACCGCAGTAAATTCAACCTCCTAACCCCCCCCCGTAACATCTAAAAGAGGAAATGGGAAGAGATGACACAGGTGACACAAAGCTTGACATCTGTAGTTGACACTAATGCTGGGCTCCAATTGTCACAAGACTTTAGACTATAACTCCTTATTCAATGCAGGAATTTAGGCAAGAGGAAAGAGGAAAAGCCTTCCACTAAAATGGCAACCTAGAATTGAAAGCAGATTTAAGAATCCCTCCTTAAAATTTCAAAAGGCACCCCCTTGTCTGAAACTGACCAATGAGCAGAAATTGTTTGTGGTGGAACCATGCGGGGTGGGGGAGAAAATCTGGAGCAGTTTCTGCTTGCTTATTTCCTTGGCCTTGGAAACCAAGAAAGGGGGAAAACCAGGGCAATAGGATTTCAGAAATAATCGAACACTTATCACGAACAGTGATAAGAAACAAACTGAGCCCTCAATGGAGCTTAATTCAATGCAGAAGCAAAACAAAAGCCCGACCCACCTGCAGAATGAAAGTGAGTTGGCATGCAGAAGAGAAAAATACCCCGGAGGGAAATGGAGTGCAAAAGCAAAGGGAAAGGGGTGGATATTCAAATCACAGAATCACAGAATCATAGAGTTGGAAGGGGCCATTCAGGCCCTGGTCAACGCAGGATCAGCCCTAAGCATCCTAAAGCATCCAAGAAAAGTGTGTATCCAACCTTTGCTTGAAGACTGCCAGTGAGGGGGAGCTCACCACCTCCTTAGGCAGCCTATTCCACTGCTTAACTACTCTGACTGTGACAAATCTTTTCCTGATATCTAGCCTATATCGTTGCACTTGAAGTTTAAACCCATTACTGCATGTCCTGTAGCAAAGAGGACAAAAACAAACTGGGGATGATTTTTAGGTTTGTCCCGTCATCCTTCAGACATGCGGTGAGGTCCAGTTTTAAATTTTTTTTTTACCGCTTCTTTTTATTCAGATCATTTCCTTGATCGAAAGCAACTCGGTGGTAATTGTGCGCGGAGCCACCGGGAGTGGCAAAAGCACCCAGCTTCCTCAGTACGTCTTGGATCGCTGCACGCAGCGTTCTGTCTACTGCAACATTGTGGTCACCCAGCCCAGGAAGATCGGTGCCAGCAGCCTTGCAAGATGGATCAGCAAACAGAGGTCATTGCCTCTCGGGGAACTTGTAGGATACCAGGTATGGTTGTGCAGTCTGCATAATTTAAAGTTTACGGTATCTCTGAAATGGGCAATGCACCTACCATCCCCTCTTTATTTATTTCCTTGGATTTCTAGGCTGCCCCCTCCAAAAAGGTCTCGGTCTTATAGCAGTCTAAATAATTTTACAATAAAAGCTTAAAATTCAACTAAAAGACACTATAATCAGTTTATACTATCTCCCAGGCTGGATGTTGAGACTGGTGACATTAAGAAAACTGACCTGCTTTTGATGGGAGGGGAATGGTTCAGGCAAAAAATCCCCTGAGCAGGGGATTAGGCAAGGGGGGCCCTTTGAGTGGGAAGAGTGCAACCTTGGCCTCAACCAAATGCCTGGTGGGAGAGCACCGTCTTGCAGGCCCTTTGGAACTTTGGGAGCTCTGTTAGGGCCTGGATCACTGACGGCAACTCATTCCACCAGGTTGGAGCTTCTTTTGGTGCTGATTTCTTGCCCTAGAATCATAGAGTTGGAAGCGTCCATACCGGCCATCTAGTCCAACCCCCTGCTCTACGCAGGATCAGCCCTAAGCATCCTAAAGCATCCAAGAAAAGTGTGTATCCAACCTTTGCTTGAAGACTGCCAGTGAGGGGCGACAATTCTTGCTTTGGCATAGCAACTGTCACCACAACATAAGGTTGTTTGTGCTGATTGAAAGTAAGCTTAATGCAAGCAAGGTTCGTTTTCAGAAGGCATCTTGCAAAGCAGAGCTTCTGCCTGAAATATGAAAATTACTATTAGAGTTATGCACCCCCTCACTCCCTGAACTGTTGTGATTGGCTCCGCCTACAGCGGCAGCCTTTTTATAGTAGTACCTCCCATCCTGTGCCCAAATTCCATAAGTGCCGTAAAGCAGGGGTAGTCAACCTGTGGTCCTCCAGATGTCTATGGACTACAATTCCCATGAGTCCCTGCCAGCAAATGCTGGCAGGGGCTCATGGGAACTGTAGTCCATGGACATCTGGAGGACCACAGGTTGACTACCCCTGCCGTAAGGTTCAAATAGGTTGGCGACCCCTGAACTTGCATGTTCAGCCTTATCTCGCAGACTGAGTCTAGATGGGTCGTGACCCGAGAATGGACCTTCTTTGCAATGGCACTGAAACTTTGGAACTCCCTCGCCATAGAAATTCACCTGTTTCTCCCTATCAGAGTGTCCTGCCAGCACTTTAAGACTTTTTTGTTTTGTTTGGCATACCCCCATTTACAGTTACTGCCTTTTCCTCCCGATTCTGGTTGCTGGTGATGTGCTTTGATTTTGTATAATTTTAAATGGCGTTTTGATTTGTCCAAATGTTTTCTTTTTTTTAATGTGCACAGCTTTGGGAACCCTGTTTGGGTGGAAAGGTGGCATAGAAATGTTTTTAAATAAACCTTTTTTGGGGAAAAATGCATGGCTGTTTCTGATGTGAGTGAGCCAGTTTTTCAAATTGAGTTCAAATGTAGCAAACAACACGCTTTGGGGTCATTATAGTTTTGGGGGGAAAGACTGGGCAGCATCAGAAACTTGTCTTGTGTTGCATCCATGGTCCTAAATTGAGTCAGTCTTGTGTTTGCTTGGATACTGATACTGCTTTAGGATGCTTTGGGCTGATCTTGCACTGAGCAGGGGGTTGGACTAGATGGCCTGTATGGCCCCTTCCATCTCTATGATTCTATGATTGAGCGCTCAGCAAGAAGATCTACATTCACATTGGACCGAAAATCCTTATGGCGGACATACATAGCATGATTCTTAAGTCTGTGTTGTCTTTCAAACCAGCCTTTTTGTCACCTGGACTCGTTTCGATCAGGGGCAGACTACAATTGCCATGAGCCCCTGCCAGCACATGCTGGTCCATGGACATCTGGAAAGCCACAGTTTGGCCACTCATGGTTTAGATCAGGGGTAGTCAAACTGCGGCCCTCCAGATGTCCATGGACTACAATTCCCAGGAGCCCCCTGCCAGCGTTCGCTGGCAGGGGGCGCCTGGGAATTGTAGTCCATGGACATCTGGAGGGCCACAATTTGACTACCCCTGGTTTAGATACTTTTGGATTCTTATTTAGCACTTTTGAAATGTGAGCAGTGGAAATATCGCACATGTTCACTTGTTTTTACGGTAGCACCTAAAGACGTGGTCAGGTTCGATTCTGCGCTCCCCCACATGCAGCCAGCTGGGTGACCTTGGGCTCGCCACGGCACTGATAAAACTGTTCTGACCGAGCAGCAATATCAGGGCTCTCTCAGCCTCACCCACCCCACAGGGTGTCTGTTGTGGGGAGAGGAATGGGAAGGCGACTGTAAGCCGCTTTGAGCCTCCTTCGGGTAGAGAAAAGCAGCATATAAGAACCAACTCTTCTTCTTCTTCTTCTTCTTTAACGTAGTCTAAAGTGGTGGTCTTCGATGTTCTTCTAGGTTGGCTTAGAAAAAGTGGCATCAAAAGACACAAGACTTATTTACATGACGACTGGAGTTCTCCTTCGGAAAATAGTTGGGGCCAAAAGCCTTGCAGAGTTCACTCACATCTTCATCGATGAAGTAAGTTTTGGGGGGCGAAGGGGGGGGGAGCTCAAATCAAGGCTGGCTATTTGTTTGGAGATTCTTAAAATTCATCTCTCTGTTGCCCTCTGCTAAAAAGCATCACTCTGACAAATACTTGGATCTTGTTCTTAAAAAGCAAATGCCCATCAATTTCTAACTTACATTAGATTGCATTACCTCTGGGGGGGATCCTGCCGTTCCTACTCACAGGGTGAATAACAACAATGTATAAAGCCAAATTCCAGTGTGAAGGACAAAAATGCATAATTCATTAATTATACTTATAGGCCGGCACTCCTGACCTAGTGGCTTGTAGCAGCTGACAACAATAAAATATGATGCAATAGATTTTTAAAAATACAATCTGTTCCACAATATTTCGGGTAAGGCCTTGGAGGAGGAGCATGCCTCATGGCTTAAGCACCACACCCACTCAGGATGGCTGTCCCACTGCTGTGTGCCTCCTTCTCAAACTGGCTTGCCTGTCTGTCCAGCAGCCAGCCAATTGCCTTCTGTCCCCTACCCCTGACAACCCCTCCTTCTTCCACTTGCTTCCGAGGCTCGGAGGCTGCAGATCCCTGCTGCTGCATGAGAGCTGCCCCTGCTGGTGAGTTCCCTCATTTCTTGCCTTTGTTCTCTGATCATCATTTCTAGGTTCACGAGCGCACGGAGGATATGGATTTCTTGCTGTTGGTGGTTCGTAAACTGTTGCGCACCAATTCGCGATTTGTGAAGGTGAGCGGGATATGGGTTTTGAACCGGCTCGCTATGCAAAACTGGCTCGCTATCCTCCAGAGCAGCTATGCAAAGATTACCCCTTTCGATCCTAAAACCAGAGGTGACACAATCTCGTGTGATCTCAGCTCGTCATTCTGTAACATCGGAATCTCACCTCAGGTTGTGTGTGTGTTGTGTCTGGACCAACTCTTTTTTTGTTTGCCATTGGGCTGAAAATTAGGGGTGGAACAAAGTAGGGATATGTGTGAGTTGAATGAGTTTTATCCAAAGCTGTGGCGAGCCAGCGTGGTTTGTTGGCCAGCTTCAGGCTAGGATGAAGAAGAAGAAGAGTTGGTTCTTTTATGCAGGATGTGACATCTATGTGATAAGCTTTCTGGGTAAAGAAGAAGAAGAGTTGGTTCTTATATACCGCTTTTCCCTGCCCAAAGGAGACTCAAAGCGGCTTACAGTCGCCTTCCCTTTCCTCTCCCCACAACAGACACCCTGTGAGGGAGGCTGAGAGAGCCCTGATATCACTGCCCGGTCAGAACAGCTTTATCAGTGCCGTGGCGAGCCCAAGGTTACCCAGTGGCTGCATGTGGGGGAGCGCAGAATCGAACCTGACATGCCAGATTAGAAGTCCGCACTCCTAACCACTACACCAAACTGGCTCTCTAAAGAAGGGAAACAGTAGAAGAGACAAGAGGAGAGATACACAGGAATCTGCCTTGTCCATCTTGCTAGCTCTACCGTCCCCTCTAGTTGACTGGTGTGATTGATTCAAACCCTACCTAGCCCCCCCGAGGTCATAGTTTTCCTATTTAAGCAGAACGCTCACATCCATCTCTCTCTGTGTTTCTTTGGACATCCTGCATACACTCCTGCTTGTGTGTAGGTTATTCCACTTTCTTCCCTGAGATGTGAGCCGCCTCGAGCCCTCAGGGGGAAGTGGGATACAAATAAAATGATAATAATAATAATAAAACGATGCCGGCTGTTGTGGATTTTCCAGGCTGTGTGGCCATGGTCTTAGTAGTTTTAGTTCCTGATGTTTCGTTAGTAATTGTGGCTGGCTTCTTTAAAGGTAGAATAATATACACTGGGAGACCAATATGGCAATAAAAAATATCCAAATTGGACTTATATAGAGTCGTCTCTCTTCAGTTTCAGTTATTTAATTATTTCATACAAGTCCCGACACGTTTCGCCTACAGCTTTTTCAAGGGACGGTTCTTGAAAAACACCAAAAGTAAAATTAGTAGTTGTTCCACACTGATATTAGCAAATTTAACAAGCAATGGTGATGAATACATACTTTATATTTAAGGACCAGCTTCAACTTATTAAGAAACCTCTTTACAGAGTATCTAAAATAGAAATACACAATATTCGAATTATTATGAAAACAGGAGTAAAGGTACTTCACAATGATTGTAAGCAAGATATCAAGCTAATATGATTCTATAGCATTAGGCTTATAAAGAAAGGGAGATGAAACAGAGACTTACAAGGTCATACAATAGCTAAACTTAGCTTGTGGCATTTCAGACGCACCTGAATCAGGGAGAGGAGAATGCTAAATACCCTCTCTAATTATCAACAGCTGGGATACTACAGAATCTTGAGCCAAATT
The DNA here is from genome assembly GCF_049243985.1 of Paroedura picta. Lineage (NCBI taxonomy): Eukaryota > Metazoa > Chordata > Lepidosauria > Squamata > Gekkonidae > Paroedura > Paroedura picta. The sequence continues at coordinate 169,636,015 of NC_135370.1, forward strand.
GTGGGGATTATAGAAAACAACGAAAGTCTAACAAATTGTTCAATCCTTTAGGTTCTAATAGATATTGGATATTTTTTATTGCCATATTGGTTTCCCAGTGCGTCTGTACTATTCTATATTTGTCTCTTCACTGGGACCCACCCCTCCCAGTTCATTCATTTTTGCTTCTTTAAAGGTAGGACACAACAAGATGGGAATCTCTTCGTGCCAAAGTGTGTGAACAGTAGCTGGGCATTTTATTTGCTTCAGGGGGGGGGGCAGAATTTAACATGACACTCCTGCCCTATCTGGGATTCTCCCAGGGGATGGACTGGCTTTAGGAAGTGCTTTTCCTGTGTCTGGGTAGAGTTCATTAGAAAGTCCACTAATCAAGGTATCATCTGTCTTATCTGATGAACTATTGTGAGGCATTTTTAGAGTCCCATGGTTTTTTATTCTGGTGTTCTTGATTTTCAGACTCTTCTTTTCTGTTGAAACTGTTTCTGTATTATATACTGAATTCCCTTCTGAATCCAGAAGATGCTTGCCAAGTTTTTCTCATATTAACATGGACTCCATAATTGTAAATCAGATGTTCTTCCTGAGCGGCATTAATCTTGTCCTGGAAGTTCAGCGAATCGTTTTAATTCAGGCTTGCTGATTTCTAATTTTCTTTTTCTTTTTAGGTGATTCTGATGTCTGCAACCATCAACTGCCAGGAGTTTGCTGACTACTTTGCCGTACCGGTTCGTAACAAACTGTGTCCTGCCTATGTGTTTGAAGTGGAAGGCAAACCCCATGCAATTGAAGAATACTACCTGGATGACTTGAAACCCATCTTCGGCCACATCAGGGTATGGCAAAGAATGAGCATTGATTTCTGCTCCCCTAACCCTTGGTCATTGACTGCCAAATTATGTTGGGTGCTTCCTTCTGTGTTCTCTGTCTCTCTCTCTCTCCTCACTAATCTGTATCCTTCCTTTCATGACTTTGATGTGTGCAAATTCCCTAGCTTCAAATCCTGATCACCTCTCTCTCTCTCTCTCTCTCTCTCTCTCTCTCTCTCTCTCTCTCCCTCTCCCTCTCCCTCTCCCTCTCCCTCTCCCTCTCCCTCTCCCTCTCCCTCTCCCTCTCCCTCTCCCTCTCCCTCTCCCTCTCCCTCTCCCTCTCCCTCTCCCTCTCCCTCTCCCTCTCCCTCCTGTGTCTAAAGACATTTTTCTTCTCTACAGGGCTCCCTTAATAGCTTTACATCTTGTTTGTTGCCCAGATACAGCTTTATTATTAGAGCCAGTTTGGTGTAGTGGTTAGGAGTGCGGACTTCTAATCTGGCATGCTGGGTTCGATTCTGCGCTCCCCCACATGCAGCCATCTGGGTGACCTTGGGCTCGCCACCGCACTGATAAAACTGCTCTGACCAAGCAGGAATATCAGGGCTCTCTCAGCCTCACCCACCCCACAGGGTGTCTGTTATGGGGAAAGGAATAGGAAGGCGACTGTAAGCCGCTTTGAGCCTCCTTCGGGTAGGGAAAAGCGGCATATAAGAACCAACTCTTCTTCTTCTCTTCATTATATATTATATATATCTGGGGTCCCCAACACCTTGCCCACGGGGTGCCACAGCATCCACAAATACTGTTCCTGGGGCCCGGCCCACCAAGTGTTTTTACCAAGGGAGTGGGGCCAGGTTTGCTTGCTTCTTTCCACCCTTCCTTAGAGGTAGCTTGGCGTAGTGGTTAAGGGCAGTGGACTCTAATCTGGACAACCGGGTTTGATTCCCCACTCCTCTCCATGAAGCTTACCAAGTGACCTTGGGCCAGTGCCCAGTTCCCCCATTTCTCTCAGCTCTATCAGCCTCACAAGGCGCCTGCTGTGGGGAGAGAAAGGGAAGGTGATTGTAAACTGCTTTGAGACTTCTTAAGGTAGAGAAAAGTGAGGTATAGAGACAAACTCCACTTCCTATCTCCTTCCTTCTCTGTCTGTCTCTCTTAATATAACTTCCTAGATGAATACTTTATTCTCTTTATCTGCCGTCCCTCCCACCTCCAGCATGTTTCCTTTCTTTATTCTCTCAGCCAGCTGCTACAACATATTGCCTGGCTTTGTTCAGATTTGTGCTGGTCTGTGGCCATAATAATAAAGCGTACATTATGCTATTCTATTGGCTGCCTTCAAGGGCTCCCTCCACCGATCCTCATGCACAAAGCACTGATCTGGCAAACCAGGAATTCAGTAAGCCACAATTTGTTGTGACATGCAAATCTGGATGCTTGAACAAATTGCTGTTTTGTTTCCTGCTCGTGAACCAGGATTCTAAGCCAAGATTTAAATCTCAGTTCTGTGGCTGAACATTCCCAAGTCCCTCAGCCTATCTTCATAGGGCTTGGTCCCTTGGCCCCAGATCATCTCCGTCGCTCTCCTCTGTACCCTTTCAATTTTATCGATGTCCTTCTTGAAGTGAGGCCTCCAGAACTGCACACAGTACTCCAGGTGTGGTCTGACCAGTGCCGTATACAATGGGACTATGACATCTTGTGATTTTGATGTGATGCCCCTGTTGATACAGCCCAGAATGGCATTTGCCTTTTTTACCGCTGCATCACACTGCCTGCTCATGTTTAGCTTGCAATCCACAAGTACCCCAAGGTCTCGTTCACACACAGTGCTACCTAGAAGCGTATCCCCCATCCAGTAGGCATGCTTTTCATTTTTCTGACCCAGATGCAGAACTTTACACTTATCTTTATTAAATTGCATCTTGTTCTCATTTGCCCATTTTTCCATGGTGTTCAGATCTCGTTGAACTCTGTCTCTATCTTCCGGAGTATTTGCCAGTCCTCCCAATTTGGTGTCATCTGCAGAGATGATGGGTAGTCCCTCCACCCCTCATCTAGATCACTAATAAATACGTTAAAAAGTACCGGATTTAAAAATTCTAGATTGTCAGTTTAATGCAAATTAATCAGTGATTTGATTAATTTATTGGAAGGGAAGGGGCATCAGGAAACACATTCGATTATACATGCAACGACAGTCGAAAGAACACTAATAATCTTATGCAGCTGTTGAAATCCTGATACGTTAAAAAAAAAATAAACCAAATACCTGAAACCTCAGAAAATCCTCTTATTATAACAATTGCCTGTCAGTGTTCATATAGGTGCTAGTGGTATGTCACCTCCCATGTACAGCATGGAGGGAGAGATTATATAATGTCTGATGTCTGTGAAAGATTCTTGACGACTGGGGGCCGCTACAAGAGAGCCAGGAAGTTCTCTTTCGATCAAGTTGGATCTGTCAGTTCCACTTCGGTCTCTGCAGTCAGTAGCTTGCCGTACCTTTTGACCTCCCCCCCCCCCATTGTGAACGTCCGCCGGAATCTTAATTCTTCTGATTTTATTTTTCTTTAAGATCGCACGTATTTCAGTATTAATCCTCCAAGGATATATTTTTTTTAATTCTCCCTACTGTATTTTCCTCCCTCCCCCTCCTTTCAGGCCACATCCTTTTTTGGTTGCTTAGCGGGGAAGAACCAATGTGACAGCAGAGGCAGTTGGCTTTGGACCTTCAGGCAACTCAGGAAGGTTGAAATAGATTGAAGGGGGGGGAGGGAGGAAAAAAAATACACCCTTGGAATTCCTAAGAAAAAGGAAATCGAGAGTTGTGTTTGCAGTTATGCATCAAAGGCTTTGCCCTCTTATAGGAGTTTTGGATCAGCTTGTGTGGCGGAATGGTTTGAAAACTCCGGTGGAGGATGGTGTTGTTCCATTTAGGGCAGGGGTAGTCAACCTGTGGTCCTCCAGATGTCCATGGACTACAATTCCCAGGAGCCCCTGCCAGCATTTGCAAGAGGGGCTCCTGGGAATTGTAGTCCATGGACATCTGGAGGACCACAGGTTTGACTACCTCTGATTTAGAGGACTGAAGGCTTGATAACCTGTGGATTGAGCTTCTGGAAGAGCTGAGGGCCCTGCTGGAACTGAGGATCCCCCCTAAAGTACAACCTGACATGGCACCTCACCCACAATGGGAGATAACTTGGCCTTCGGCTGAACGGGGGAGGGAGGGGGATTGGAGTAATAAGAAGGGGCTATATTTTATCGCCTGCCGACATTTGTTGGAAGGGGTGTTTTATTGTGTTTTAATGTTTTTATTGTTGTGAACTATGGCAAGTCCCTGCGAAGAGCGGCGGCAAATCAATCAGTCAGTCAATCAATCAATCTCAGGATCCACAGCCAGACTCGAACTCATAAAGTTGTGGTTGCAAGGCAAGCACCTTACTTAATTGAGCCACTCTTTTGAAATTCATTGCCTGTTGGCCGTATTCACAACATTCACTGCTTTCCCTCCCCCTACCTACCCCATGAGCCTCTTGTGGCGCAGAGTGGTAAGGCAGCGACATGCTGTCTGAAGCTGTCTGTCCATGAGGCTGGGAGTTCGATCCCAGCAGCCGGCTCAAGGTTGACTCAGCCTTCCGTCCTTCCGAGGTCAGTCAAATGAGTACCCAGCTTGCTGGAGGGTAACCGGTAATGACTGGGGAAGACACTGGCAAACCACCCCCAGTCATTACCGTTTACCCCCCAGCAAGCTGGGTACTCATTTTACCAACCTCAGAAGGATGGAAGGCTGAGTCGACCTTGAGCCGGCTGCTGGGATCGAACTCCCAGCCAGCCTCATGGGCAGAGCTTTCAGACTGCATGTCTGCTGCCTTACCACCCTGCGCCACAAGAGGCTCTTATCATTGTCATTGGTTTAGCAGCATGCAAAGGAGCTGATAGCAGGAAACTGCATACATTAGCTTCAGGAAACAAACCAAGCATAGCTTTGCGCGTTCTGATGTTTGAGAACTAGTCGACATGATAGCACAGGGAGTCTTCTGTGGAATTGTGGCAGATCTGTTCATTAAGAAAGGATGAGTTTGGTGTGTTGTACTAAGTTGCCAGCATAGCAATTCTTGGATGGTTTCACGTGATCTTTCCTTGCTTGTGGTTTCTAGGAAAGAGCTTTTTTAGTAGTAGTTGGCCCCTGTTATTTTTAAGGAAGCACTTGGAAGCCTCAAATGCGGTTTAGGTTCCAAGATTGTGGTGTGGTTTTGAGGGGGACTCCTGAAACTGGCAAAAGCTGTACTCTCATACCTAAAGAAGAAGAAGAGTTGGTTCTTATATACCACTTTTCTCTACCTAAAGGAGTCTCAGAGGGGCTTACAGTCACCTTCCCTTTCCTCTAGACCAGTGGTCCCAAACCCGTGGGCCGCGGCCCGGTGCCGGGCCGCGAAGACCTTGGCGCCGGACCGTGGCTCCTTCTTCCCTCCCCCCCCGAAGCGAGAAGCTCGCCAGGCCGCGAGCAAATCGGCCGCCAAAGCGGCCGATTAGCTCGCAGCCCGGCAAGCTTCTCGCTTCGGGGGGGGGGGAGGAGGGAAGAGAAGCTTGCCGAGCCGCAAGCTAATCGGCCGCTTTAGCGGCCCGGAGGGGCTGGGAGGGAGAGCCGCGGCCGCCGGCATGTGCGGCAGTCTGCGCATGCGCGCTTGCGTTGGGGCAGCCGCGCATGCGCGGGCCCCCGGGCCACCTTCTCCCCGGACTCCGGAGCAGCGGTCCGCAGCGGGCGCAAGCTTGCGGACTGCTGCTGTAGACGATTGACACCCTGTGAGGGAGGTGAGGCTGAGAGAGCCCTGATATTACTGAAGAAGAAGAAGAGTTGGTTCTTATATGCCACTTTTCCCTACCCGAAGGAGGCTCAAAGCGGCTTACAGTCGCCTTCCCTTTCCTCTCCCCACAACAGACACCCTGTGAGGGAGGGTGAGGCTGAGGGAGCCCTGATATTACTGAAGAAGAAGAAGAGTTGGTTCTTATATGCCACTTTTCTCTACCCAAAGGAGTCTCAAAGCGACATTCATCCACCTTCCCTTTCCTCTCCCCACAACAGACTCCCTGTGAGGGAGGTGAGGCTGAGAGAGCCCTGATATTACTGAAGAAGAAGAAGAGTTGGTTCTTATATGCCACTTTTCCCTACCCGAAGGAGGCTCAAAGCGGCTTACAGTCGCCTTCCCTTTCCTCTCCCCACAACAGACACCCTGTGAGGGAGGTGAGGCTGAGAGAGCCCTGATATTACTGAAGAAGAAGAAGAGTTGGTTCTTATATGCCGCTTTTCTCTACCCAAAGGAGTCTCAGAGTGGCTTACAGTCGCCTTCCCTTTCCTTTCCCCACAACAGACACCCTGTGAGGGAGGTGAGGCTGAGGGAGCCCTGATATTACTGAAGAAGAAGAAGAGTTGGTTCTTATATGCCACTTTTCTCTACCCAAAGGAGTCTCAAAGCGACATTCATCCACCTTCCCTTTCCTCTCCCCACAACAGACTCCCTGTGAGGGAGGTGAGGCTGAGAGAGCCCTGATATTACTGAAGAAGAAGAAGAGTTGGTTCTTATATGCCACTTTTCCCTACCCGAAGGAGGCTCAGAGTGGCTTACAGTCGCCTTCCCTTTCCTTTCCCCACAACAGACACCCTGTGAGGGAGGTGAGGCTGAGAGAGCCCTGAGATTACTGAAGAAGAAGAAGAGTTGGTTCTTATATGCCGCTTTTCTCTACCCAAAGGAGTCTCAGAGTGGCTTACAGTCGCCTTCCCTTTCCTGTCCCCACAACAGACACCCTGTGAGGGAAGTGAGGCTGAGAGAGCCCTGAGATTCCTGTTCGGTCAGAAAAGCTTTATCAGTGCTGTGACTAGCCCAAGGTCACCCAGCTGGCTGCATGTGGGGGAGCATGGAATCAAACCCAGCTCACCAGATTAGAAGTCTGTGCTCCTAACCATACACCAAGACAGGTGAGAAGGTCTGTTCACCTGGTCTATTGTCCTTTCTTGTGCCATGTTGAATAGATGTGGGGAGTGGCGGGGGGGAGAGAGTTTGCCAAGTTTCACTCCTTTCCCCTGATTTTTCTACTGTACTGGTACGAAAGCTGCACAAAGGAGTGAAACGGAGTTCATCGGGAGCATTTCTGACATGGGTTGCTCCAGTCAGTGGCGTTAACCCTTGTGGACTTTCGTTTTTGTCAGAACGCAACCTCCCTTCATAAAGCAATGTGGCAGCACTGTCACGTTAAGGGATAGCAAAAGAAAGACAGCAGAGGAGCTTCAGCCAGGTGAGAAGATGAGATCTGAAAGCTCTCAAAGCCGAGGAACTTCAGCCGATGACTTTACTCCGACGCATGGAAAATTCCTTGAACTGAGATGAGCCTGCAGCCCTTCTATGAAGAGCCACAGGCGAATGCTCTAGCTGCTTCAGGATAAACCACCAAGCTGAGATGTGGAGAGGGAGGGTTGGATTTCAGCCTTCCTTTCTGCAGCATTTTCGTGAGATGAAGAGGTCAGGGAGGGGGCCCTCTTTGCCTGCTGTGGGGTGCCATGTGCTGCAGTCGCCATACATGGAGCCCCACAGAGGATCAGCCCTTCTTCCGTGGCCTTATCGCGTTGGGAAAATAGTGCAGGAGACAAGGTTGAAGGGTCCCCCAGTCTGCCTCTGCTTCACTCCCATACCGAGTGAGACTTTGGTGTCCTGAGGAGCATTAATTCCACAACGTTGACATCCTGTCCTGTTAGCTGAGTCTGTGGTCTGCTGGCATCTCCATGGTTCTTGACCCTGTCCTCTCACGCACATCTCTGAGCTACTGCACACCGCTGAGCTCCTGCACTATTGCACTCCGCTGCTTCCAGGGTTAGACTGGGTTCTAAGAGAGCCAGTTTGGTGTAGTGGTTAGGAGTGCGGACTTCTAATCTGGCATGCTGTGTTCGATTCTGCACTCCCCCATAAGCAGGAATATCAGGGTGTCTGTTGTGGGGAGAAGAAAGGGAAAGCAATTGTAAGCCGCTTTGAGCCTCCTTCGGGTAGGGAAAAGCGGCATATAAAAACCAACTCCTTCTTCTTCTCCTCCTTCTCCTCCTCCTTCTCCTCCTCCTCCCCCCTCCCCCTCCTTCTCCTCCTCCTCATGTTGTGCCAGCAGGGTAGAAGGGTATACTATTGCTCCTTCCTCTGTTGCCAGAGTAATGGGGGAAACCATGGGAGCATCCTGAGTGGCGGCCCCCTTCCCAGACCAGTACCATCCATGATTCTGAAGAACGCTGCAGATGTGGGAAGGTCCTGCTGAGTAGCCTCATCTCATAGGACAGGGGTAGTCAACCTGTGGTCCTCCAGATGTCCATGGACTACAATTCCCATGAGCCCCTGCCAGTGTTTGCTGGCAGGGGCTCATGGGAATTGTAGTCCATGGACATCTGGAGGACCACAGGTTGACTACCCCTGTTCTTGGGCATCTTAGGTTACCCCGGATTTACCGCAGATGCTTCCATTCTGTCAGAGTCGTTTGTAAATCCATTCCTCATTTCCTTTCCTCTCTGGGGGATATTTTAAGAGAATAACACCAAAAAACACCCCCCCCCCAAAAAAAAAACCCCACAGTCTTTTATTAGGTCTTTTACCAAAACCTTTTCCGAACTTCCTTCTTCATCTTCTTTCCGATTGCTTGCCCAATTCCGTTAATCCACCTCCGTAGCTTTTTGCCAGCCACTTCTGTGTTCTGCTCACCATACTGGCGAAGTACAATGAATCACCAGCAGTTAAACAGTTTTCTTTTCTCTCCGTAGATTCCCCAACTGGTCGTTGAGGAGCCACTGATACACAAAGATATGTACAAAGCTGCAGTCGCTCTTATCCAGTGGTTTGACGAGCTGGAAATGAGGGAGAGCGGGTAAGATGCTGCTGAGTACTGCCTGCTTCCTTGTGTAGTAAGTGAATAAAATCTAGTTGCTAGCAGGCTAGAGTTCTGTGCAAGTGCTGAATGGAAATCAGAGACTATTCTTTTTATCTCAGATAGCAGTAATGTAGCAATCTTGTTTTTAGGTAGGAAGCTCGTTTAGGTAGAAAAAGCCCTTGCAGATCGAAAACTCATGTGTTGGAGAAGGCTAATTTTGTGTGCACTTTATTTTGGGGCACTTTATGAAACCCCCAGACGATTATGAGCATTTTGCCAATGTGATACTCCGACTACTACCATGACAGTATATTGGAAGAGCAACCACTGGCGAAGATAAAGCAGAAAGCGGGTCACTTAACCTAGGATCCCGTTTTGGTTGACCCTTTATGACTTTATGTTATAACCTTTTCACCTATAAACATAGAGAAGACAACTGTATCACTGTGCCTCGTGATTTCCTTTTTTCTTCTGAGTCCACATTGAGGAATCCACGGTTCTATACTTGAATTTTGTGTGCAAGACAGACTGTGCTTTGAAAGCTCACAAGTGCTGTATAAACATGTGATGGACTGAAGGATTAATGCCTCGGAGAGCTGTTGAGTGACAGACTGCTCCAACGCATTTCATTGGACAGAGTCAGTTAAGAAAAAGAGCTGGGAATTTACTGCTGAAAAGAATTCAGTTTATCACTGACTGAGGACTGGGAAGGTGGGAAGGAGGAGTGGGAGGAATGCTGAAGACTTCCAGTCTGGTCAAAGAAAAGGGACAGAGCTGCTAGTTTAGAGAAGTAATTCCCTGCCCAGTTGAAAAAGGAGATAGCTTTAAAGAGTGGGAGAATCCCTGGTTTGGTTAGAGCAGGCTTTCTCAACCAGGGTTTTGTGAAACCTTGGGGTTTCTTAATGAAATCAGAGTCCAGTAGCACCTTTGAGACCATTAATGATTTATTCAGGGCGTGAGCTTTCGAGTGCAAGCACTCTTTGTCTGTGTGGGTGGAAGGGGGGGTATGGTCAAGGATGATTTGGGTCCAGCACCAGCTGTCAACCAGTCAGCCCCAGAAGTCAGCCCGTCATGGAACGAGTGAGGCATGCAGTCTTCCAGGCTTGTCCTGGCAAACAGCTCAGATGGAAGGGAGCTGGCTGAAGAGGTGCTTAGCATTCAAGGACACTCTCTTGGCTTTAGCCTACGGAACGTCCGTGATTGGACGTCTGGGTCTTCTGCTCCAAGTCAGCTGGATAGTGTGTGCCTCTACAGCAGGGGTAGTCAACCTGTGGTCCTCCAGATGTTCATGGACTACAATTCCCATGAGCCCCTGTCAGAAAATGCTGGCAGAGGCTCATGGGAATCGTAGTCCATGAACATCTGGAGGACCACAGGTTGATTACCCCTGCTCTACAGGGCACTTTGAGCCTTTTTCTAGCCCAGGTGACTGAGAGATTAGAACTTTTCCACCAGCAGTTTTGCAGACCACCTGGTGGATTACGCTACCTCACAGAGGGCAGTGACATGGCTTGTGGATCCTGAGCTGGATTGGTGCAGTTGTGAGTTTCCTGCATTCTGCAGGGGGTTGGACTCGATGACCCTGGAGTTACCTTCCAATTCTGTGATCACTGGTTCTTTTGCTTTGGCCATGGAGTCAAGCAAGCTAAGTTGCCTGCCTCCTGGGGCATTTAGGAACATGTGGAGGAAAGGGGCCTTCCATAACCAAATTGGGAGTCCCTTAAGGGGGTCGCGGGGTGTGTGTGCCCACAGGACATCCATCCCCTGGGCTAGGAACGCCCCAAAGACGATAGAGATGGCTAGGAATAGTGGTTTCTGTCACTTCCAGGCCTAACACCCCCCTGTGACCCCAAATGCACCAGCAGGCAGGGCGGGGAGGGTGCTGCTGCTGACAGCAGATGGGTTGTCGACTGCACTCATTGTCCCAGTCCTGTGTGGTGCCACGACCAAAGAAACCTGAAATCAATAACACTGTGATCTCATTCCTCCCAGCACGAATATGTCCGTGTCAGCCTCCAGCCAGGAAGCCATTAAGCATCCCTGTCCAGCCTGCTCCAAATTGTCTCTTCTTAAATTTGGCCATATTCAACATGAATAGCATTCTTCTTCTCTTCACTTTCCATTTTTGGCAAGTAGGTGTGGTTTCAAGAGCGGGCTACAAAAAATAAAGTTATTGTTTTTATTGTTATTGTCCAGTGCACCGAAGGCAGGTGGCCCCTGAAAAATATCCCTTATCTAAGCACCATTTATTTACTTGTTCATTCATTTGCCTCATATACCGCCCCTCACTGTGAGCTCTCGGGGCAGTGTATGCAGAACAGGAACAAGAAAATGCATTGAACTTTCATAACTATTTCAAGCGAGGAAATAATTGCAGTCAAACGGGTCCCCAGTCCCTGGTCAGTGGACCAGTCCTGGTCCGTGGATCAGTTGGTACCGGGCCGCATCTCCACCTCGTCCTCCTCCCCGACTGCTGCCTCGGGGGCTGCCCTGCCACTCTGCCACCGGCTCACCTTTGGTGTTCTCCAGCGGCCGCCATGGCTGGGGCTCCCCCTCAGCATGGCACTGCACAGTGCCCCCCCAGCGGGCGGTGGGAAGTCAGGGGTGCTGGGGAGAAAGCAAGTGGAGCAGGGACTCAGGCGGCAGCAGGGACGTCCCTCAGCAAAAGACTACCTCCCCCCCACGGGCCTCAGTAAAATTGTCAAGCGTTGACCGGTCCCCGGTGGTAAAAAGGTTGGGGACCACTGAACCAGTATACCGCAAATGAACAGGAACAATGTAACACAGTGGTCCCCAACCTTTATTAGGCTGGGGACCGGCAGGGCATCGGGCCGCGCCCACGGGGACCGCGCCCACGCTTCTGGCCGCGCCTGCACATCGAGCTGCGGCCGGCCGCGCCCGCGAGCCACGCCCGCGAGCCACGCCCACTGATCGGGCCGCGCCCACCGATCGGGCCGCACCCACGGGCGCGGCCTGCACGGGCGCAGCCCGGCCCTGATTCCCTCTTCCCGCCCTCCTGCAGTAAGTAGCTTCCCGGGCCGCAAGCTTGCGGCCTGGGAAGTTTTTTACTGCGGGGGGGGGGGGCGGGGAGAGGGAGCTGCAGCCCGGCGCCATGGCCTTCGTGGCCCGGCGTCGGGCCGCGGCCCGCAGGTTGGGGACCACTGATGTAACATTTGAAAGGGACATATTAGAAATTGATGTTATGCTTCCTGGCGATGAGGTCAGTGATAGGGTCTTCGTTGGTGGTCTTATCCAAAAGCCTAGCAGCTGCGTTTTGCAGGTCCTACAGAACTGATGAAGTTCCAACAGGGCCTTGATCTTATTGGGGAGCTCATTCCACCCGGTTGGGGCCACAGCTGAAAAAAGCTTTGGCTCTAGTTGAGGCCAGGCAGATTTCTTTGGGACCAGGGATATCATCTTTCATTGGAAAATCATCTTAACAGAACATTTATTTATATTTATTTTTATATATATTTATATTTTTAAACCGCCCTTCCCTACGGCCCTGGGCGGTTTACATAAAACATTTTTCAACATTCACATAGAACACTATCAAAATCAATATAACAATATAACAATAACAACAACATATAAACTGGAACAATTAGAACGGCACTTCAACAATAACTTGACAATCAGTCAGTTCGTTCCTTCAGTCTGGGGGGCACCTGTAGGTGTTATTGCTCAGTTGGCCCCACCAAATGCCTGGTGGAAGAGCTCCTTTTTGCAGGCCCTGCGGAACTGTGGAAGTTCCGGCAGGGCCCTGATATCTTCGGGGAGCTCATTCCACCAGGTGGGGGCCAGGACCGTGAAGGCTCTGGCCCTTGTTGAGGCCAGACGTGCCTCTTTAGGGCCAGGGATCCGTAGCCAGTTGGAGGTGGCGGAGCGTAGAGCTCTTCTGGGGGTATAGGCAGGGAGGCGGTCTCTCAGATACACTGGGCCCAGACTGCATATGGCCTTAAAGGTGATTACCAAAACCTTAAGCTTAATCTGGAATTCAACTGGGAGCCAACCATGTTCTTGAAGTACCGGCCGGATATGTGATCTCCATGATGTCTTAGTGAGAATCCTGGCCGCGGCATTCTGCACCAGTTGTAGTTTCCGGATCAAGGATAAGGGTAGGCCTGCATAGAGCGAGTTGCAGAAGTCCAGTCTGGAGGTGACCATCGCATGGATCACTGTGGCTAGGTGCTCTGGACATTAAAGTCCAAATCAAACAACCCGGGTCTTTGCCGTCCAGCTGTTTCCATTCCAATACAGGTTCTGATATTTCATCCCTTCTTGGTTTGGGTTCTGAACAACTGCCTTGAATTTTGCTCTGGCGAATCTGCACTTAGATTTTACTGTTCTTAAAAAGAAATTGTTTTCGATATTTAGAAGATTCCCAAGGACAGCTTGCATGGCTCTCCAAGCTGTACTAGATGAAAGTGTAGCGTTATTACTGCAGGGCAAAACTCTGTACGAGCGGTCAGAAGTAATCATGACAGACTAAGAACCATTTTAAAGAAAGTTTTCCTATTCGGTTGGCAAAAACTGGTGATGCTCGTTCTTGTTTTTAATCTGGGTTTTATGCATAATGTCTGTGCTAGTTCAGAGCGCAGAGCAGATTAAAGCATAGTTTTGTCTCGTAGAATTTCGTGGCATAATTTCTCATCTGAGTAGGCATGCACAGAAATTTAGAAGCACCATACTGAAAGAATTCTGAATCACAGGGCTGTGTACTAGAAATCGCATCGACTAGCTCTGTAATAAAAAGATGCATTGAGGAGAAGTAACTCAGTAAAAGTGTCTTGGAGGGGTGGACTATCTTATAATTCCAGACAGTTCAGATGTTGCAAGGACTTTCTTTGTGTATTTTTAAAAAATTGGATGTTGGCAGTTTTGTTCCTGAGCTGTGCCAGGCTGTGGAACAGCAAAGCAGAAAGCTTACATACACAGATAATACTTTGTGTATCTTGAAAAAAAACTGACCTTTTTCGGCTGAGAAGTGTGCTTACTCTCCCCCCACACCCACCCGTGTCTCTCTGACCTAATATTGTCATAACAAAATACCGTATGAAATAGCTACTGCTAAATTGGGTCCCTGAACTCTTTGTTTTCCCCTCCAATGTGTCTCATGGAGACAAGAGAATCTGTAAACGAGGCTAATAGCTTTTAGATGCCAGCTGTGAAAATGAGGCATTTCCTTGATGCTCTTGGTATAGTTCTATATCTAGGACTGCATGCCCCAAACCTTTGTACCTTTCTAGATTTTCAAGAGCTCGGAGACTTTTCCGTCCACCGTCCGTTTACTTGCCTTAATTGGGTTGCTGGCCTCCAGATAGGGCAGCCTTTCTCAACTTTTTAATTGTTGAGAACTCCCTGAAACATTGTTCAGGCTTCAAGAAACCCCAGAAGTGGCACAGTGGTTCAGAACGTGGTTGGGAAGCACAGGTGTGTACAAGCCCACCCAGGTCCCCTCCCCTCCCCACCCTTCATTGGCCATTTTGGGAGGAGGTGGATGCGTTGACATGACCATAGATACTCATATCACCTGATAAATGTATAACAAATTTTTAAAAATATTTTTTTAATGAATTCTCCCACCCATTCAAGTGACCCTTCCAAGGCCGTCAAGAAACCCTAGGGTTTCACAACACCAGGGTTGAAAAATCCTGTCTTAGAATAATCCTGAGTTGGTAACCTGAGAAATGCTCACAGTTGCCCAGGGGGTTTTGTAGCCCAGCTTGGTGTAGTGGTTAGGAGTGCGGGCTTCTAATCTGGTGAGCTGGGTTCGATTCTGCGCTCCCCCTCCACATGCAGCCGGCTGGGTGACCTTGGGCTCTTCTCAGCCCTGATAAAGCTGTTCTGGCTGAGCAGTGATATCAGGGCTCTCTCAGCCTCACTTACCTCCCCTGTTGTGAGGAGAGGAAAGGGAAGATGATTGTAAGCCTCCTTCGGGTAGAGAAAAGTGGCATATAAGAACCAACTCCCCCTACTTCTCCTCCTCCCTCCCTCCTCTTCCTCTTCTTCTTCGCCTCTACATCTGGACTGAACACTTCTACGCTTTGCTGACTTCCCAAAGTCATGCCCCCCGCTGTAGTCCATTTGGTATGTAGCTTTTCGAAGTCTCCGATATACATCTTCCCTGATCACATTTCTTATTTTCACAAATAAACATATCCAGTGAATTTTATATATATATATATCAAGCCTCACTTCTCCCATTCCAATAGTAATTTTTTTTTTAAATGTAGCATTTATTCTAACTCGGTGGCTGTGCTATGAAGTGTAAAGCTTATTCATTGCTTTAAATGTTTTTGCTTCTGGACTGCCATCAATTAAAACAAAAATGAGATGATATTGATGGCATTTCAGGTCTATGCTCTAATAGTTTCTCAGAAGTGAAAGGGCTCTGCTCTCCTCTAAAACTGATTTATTTTTGTACTCCGCTATAATGAGGCCAGCCAGCGGTAGTTCTTCCTTAAGGAGCCCTCAGTAAGGATTGTAATTGGGAAATGTCTTTTGTCAGAGGGATTTAGCTTCATGATTTGTCAGGATTGAGTTTTGTGTCCTATTAAGAAAAAAAAAACAGTAAAAAGGATCAGATGCATTTGGAAGACTTCTATCTCCTACTCTCCCACTCTCCTACCTACAAAACAGCCAGAGGGGGCTTGTGAAGGGAATAAAATAATATTGAATAAAACTAATATTTTTAATTTAAATAATAATCAGCGAATGAGTGCCAACATACCCCCCCGGACCTAGTAAGTTAGATCTCCTCCCCACCCTCCCTGCTGCTCTGATAGCAGGGGTGGGAATAATGAGAGCTTCTGCCATGTTGGGGTTGTTTTAAAGTCTTTTAATGGCTATTTTAATGGGGATAGGACTGTTGTGACCCGCCACGAGCCTACGGGGAGTGGCGGGAAATAAATCTAATTAATAATAATAATAATAATAATAATAATAATAATAGTAATAGTAATAATAATAATAATGATTAAACAATATGAACAGCTGTTTTCCGTTAATGGAGTATGGGATTTTGTAGCACTATACTCTCCAGAATGTGGAAATTCGAACAAGTTCTGTTTTTTTAATGCCTCAGTTCCTGCTACAAAATTTAATTTTCTCTGTTCGCTGAGTGGGGAGGGTGGAAATAGACTCTGCCATGGGGGCCATGGCTTGGCTCCGGTGTTATCATCAACCACCAGTGGTAGTAGTCAAGAGTGTCAGACAAGGATCTGGGAATCACAGGTTCAAAACCCCACTCTGCCATGGAAGCTTGCTGGGTGACCATGGCCAGTCACTCTCTCAGCTTATCCTACCTCATAACAGCTTTCCTGGCCTCCCTTCTCCCTCTGTAGCCTGCTCTGCCTCCCAAAATGTCCCCCCTTGGGTTAGTGGACCCTTGGGGACACTGTGGAGTATGAATAGGGGGTCTGCAATAGAAGGTGGCCTAACCACAAGGCGGTTTTAGTTCATTTATTCCCCACCTTTCTCCACAGTAGGGGCCCAGCAAGGCTGCTATCCTCACGACAATCCTGCGAGGTGGGTTGGGCTGTGACTGGCCCAATGAGTTGCTGTAGCCGAGGGGAGATTTGAACCTGAGTGTCCCAGATTCTGGACCATGCCCCCCATCACTGCACCGTGCTGGTTCGGATCACACAGACTGGACGTCTCCCTGATGTGATTTGCCGTTTTTATGCAGCCTGTCGACTACAGTGTCCCTGAGACAGCATTACGAGCTAAAAAACGGCATAATCGTCAAAACAAATCCTCCCCAAATGACCAGTGAAGAGCCGAGAGGGGGCGGGAAGGGGAGGGGCCCTAGATGGGCATGTATGCAGCTGTGCTTCCCAGTCATATTCTACAGCAGTGGTCCCCAACCTTCTTATCATCAGGGACCGGTCAATGAGTGACAATTTCACCGAGGCGGGGGGGGGGGGGGCTGTAGTCTTTTGCCAAGGGATGTCGCCGCCTCCTGAGCCTCTGCTTCACTTGCTTTCCCGCCAGTGCCCCTGACTTCCTGCCGTCTGCTGGGTGGGTGCTGCCAGCATCAGCTGTGCAGTGCCACACCAAAGGGGAGCCCCAGTCATGGCGGCTACTGGGGAGCACCAAAGGTGAGCTGGTGGTAGAGTGGCAGGGCAGCCCCCAAGGCAGCAGCTGGGGAGGAGGATGAGGAGGAGCTGCGGCCCGGTACCGACTGATCCACAGACCGGACTGGGGGTTGGGGACCACTGTTCTACAGGACTGCACCACTTCTGGGATTTCTCAAAGCCTGAAGAACGTTTCCTAGGTTTTTTCAGTGATAAAAAAGTTAGGAAACGCTGTAAGAAGCAAAGTAGGAAGAATTCTGTTTAGTGAAAGCTTGTCCGTATTCTTCTTCTGCTGGAAAGGTTTTTGGTGGCTTCTAGTTCTTCCATGTTTGCGCATGTGCTCTTTCAAAGCAGTCTTTCTGGTAAAACACATTTGTTCAACAGGATGTTGATAGCCACATATTTTAATATTTTAGTGTTTATATTTCATATTCATTATTGGTTGTAGTGTTGTTTTGACCATATTGGTTTTAATTACGTAAGTCACCCCGAGACCTTTTGGGTGAGTGTCAACTCAAAGAATCTTAATAAGTAAATGCTCGCCAGTGGAGTGTCAACCTGTGGTCCTCCAGATGTCCATGGACTACAATTCTCATGAGCCCCTGCCAGCAACCGCTGGCAGGGGCTCATGGGAATTGTAGTCCATGGACATCTGGAGGACCACGGGTTGACTACCCCTGCTTTAAGCCATGTGGGCCATGGAGTATGAAACTAACCCAAACTGTAACTTTTGAATATCAGGATGGAGCAGCACTGTCTGGACCTTATGTCAGATCGTGGCAGCGTGTTGGTGTTCTTACCAGGTGAGTTCTCATGGCATCCTAGAGTTGGAAGGGGCCATACAGGCCATCTGGCTCTGAAATTCTTTTTTTTCCTTTTTTGACAGCTAGTTTGATTTTATTAAAATGCCCACTTCATTATACAAGAAGTAGAAGAGTTGGTTGTTATATGCCACTTTCTCTACCTGAATGAGTCTCAAAGTGGCTTACAATCACCTTCCCTTTCCTCTCCCCACAACAGACATCCTCTGAGGTGGGTGAGGCTGAAAGAGCCCACCTTTATCCTTGTCAGGATTGTAGAATCTCTGTCATAAATTAGCCTGAGTTCCTCCATGTCAGTTATACTGCTTAATTGAACCTGGCGCCTGCTAGCCCCGGCCTTGTAGTTTGTAGCAATAAAATAGAATAGTGATGTTATTCTAACCTTATCTTGTTATGGGCACACAGGGTTGTTGTCAATTCTCTCAAGGATGGGAGTTTGGAATCCTGTTGTTGTTTCACATATGTTCTTTCTCACTAACCCCCCTCCTTGGGAACTGTCAAGTTTTGGGCGGGAGAAATGTATTGATAAGCTGAGGCAAATCTGGCTTCGAGTCAGATTTGACTTTCAGTCCAATGCGTATAGTGCTAATCAATAAAACTATTTTCTTTTGAATAAGTTTTGTTGTGAGTTTCCTGTGCGTCTGACAATCCTGCAATATCCTTGAGTGGATATAACCCTCAATATTTGAAGAATCTGATTGAGAAAGCATGTGGAGCTCTGTCTGTTTTGAATTTGTTCCGGAACTCCATGGTAGAGAAGCCCTGATTGGCCAGGGCATCAGTTCCTGGTTTCCAAGCTTAAAAGGGAAGCCCTAACTTTTCTCAGCAGAAGCTCCAGAAGCCTAAACTTCTCTCAGTAGAGATTTGCCTCTTGGTTTTTTTCTTCCTCCTCTGCTGTCTCCAATCCTCCCCCCTCCCCCATTCAAGAAAAGAAAGAGGCTCCTGCTGCGCTTGGCTCCCCCCGCCACTTCTGAGCTTCCCTAACCATGTGCAGAACACTTTTCTGCTTCAAAGGGGTGGGGGAGACCCGATCTGGATTCAGCAAGATCCACAACGGAATAAACAAAGTAAGTGCAGATTCACCCCAGGAGAATGTTCTGTTCCCCCTTGATGAAGCCTGCATGGTAAACCGCATAGGGGCTTTGTATACTAAATTAGTCACCTATCACCTGGAATGCTTCCTCTTTTTGTTCTGTTGGTACACTGCTGGGTACAGCCCAGTTTTTTCTCATCAGTATTTAGCTACCCAGATAAATTGTTGTTGTTTTTTAATCTTCTAGGTTTGGCAGAAATAAACTACATGCACGAACTACTTACAAATATGATTCATAAAAGGTGGGTTGAAATTCAGCATAGAATCCATGGGAGCACAGTGGTCCTAACCCAGTAGAACTACAATGGCACTCTCTGTTCTTTAGTGCCCTGCATTAACCATGCTCAATAGAAGGCGTGGGGTGAAATTGAAGGATGGGGGAGGGGGGTCTAGATGTAATTTCACATAATCGGCCAGTGGTCTGATCCAGCAGAGCTCTTCTTAAGTTCTAATGAAGGCCCCTGCCTCCATGCCCTGTTGTTGGCCCTCCAGAGGAACTGGCTGGCCACTTTGTGAGGCAGGATGCCGGACTAGAAAGACCACTGGTCTGATCCAGCAGGGCTCTACCTATGTCATCTTTTCCAGGAGGCCTTCAATCAGATGTTTTATATTAATGTTTTGTAACGTTTATTTACTTGTTACTGGTCTCTAGGGCTGTAGTTTTTAATCTTAATTCTTTTCAGTCCCCTGTTTTGGGAATGCCTTTCAACCTGTCCGTTTGAAATAAGCGCAAGAGTTTTTTTCAACTGCTTTTCTTTAGGTTGCAAGTCTATCCACTCCATTCCAGTGTCACGCTGGAAGAACAGAATAATGTGTTTCTAGCTCCGGTTCCTGGTTACCGAAAAGTGAGTTCTTAATAACTGTCCAAGTGTTGCTGTGGTAGATGAGTGGGTTAAGAGGTAGTGTGTGTGTGTGTGTGTGTGTGTGTGGGGTTGGAGTAGTGTAATGGTTGAAGGATGGTGCAAAGAGTAAGACCAGCTGCAGTTATGCAGAGAGAGGAAAAAATAAAGAGATGGCTGTTTAGTTAAACCCTAGATCCTGCCTTTTAAGTGGTAAATGCTTATGATTGCCTGGGTCCTTACAGAAAGCAGTAGGATGCAAGTAGATCTTCATCCGCTACCTTCTTTCCTGGAGACAGGGTAGTGAAGTGCTGTACTTTCTTTCCCAATAAGCATCACTCCTCGTCTGTCTCCAGATTGCTCTTCTTAGGGCAGTATCCTGATTCTTCTCAGAAGCTCCCCAGCTCTCCACCTCTCCTCTCTCTGTTGGTGATGTAGCTTGAATCATAGAGTCCTAGAGTTGGAAGGGGCCACACAGGCCATCTAGACCAGCCCTCCCTGCTCAGTGAAGGATCTGCTTCAAGCATTCAGGAGAAGGATCTGTCCAGCTGCTGCTTGAAGATTTCCAGTGAGGGGGAGCTCCCCACCTCCTTAGGCACTGCTCAACTACTCTGTCAAATTGTTTTTCCTGATATCTAGGTGATATTGTTTTACACATAGTTTAAACCCATTACTGCGGGTTCTGTCCTCTGCTGCCAACAGAGACATTTCCCTGCCCTTCTCTAAGTGACAGTCTCCTCTAAGAGAGCCACCCTGTCCCCTCTCAACCTCCTCTTCTCCGGGCTGAACATTCCCAAGTCCCTCAACCTATCTTCATAGGGCTTGGTCCCCAGGTCCCAGATCATCCTCATTGCTCTCCTCTGCACAGTCTCCATTCTGTCCACGTCCTTTTTTGAAACTTGCCTCTACCGCTGCTTTTTACTATTAAGCATGTTAGTTCCTGAATAAGGCTTTCATTATGCTTTGATCAGTTTGAGCATCTCTGTTGCATTAAGCGCTCAGACAACGCTCACTGGATTCTACCATTAAAGAACTTTTCTTTCTTTGAATACTTATTTTTTTTCCAAATCCTCCTTATAGATCCTTCTGTCTACAAACATAGCCGAGAGCTCCGTAACTGTTCCAGATGTCAAATACGGTGAGCGTTTAAATATTATAATATTAATGGAGATACTTTTCTTTCTCTGTGTTCCTTGCCATTTGTCAACTATTGATTTGCCAGCTGCTAAAATCCATCAATTACACAGTTTTTACTAGTTTGGAAAATAAGGTTCCTGGGGTCCTCTTTATGGCAGATGCCAGCTGAGATACTGAATTTTTCTCAAAACCCTCTTCCCAGGCACGTATAGAGATGGGGCATACTTTGTGTAAAAAAAAAAAAAAAGCTGAAAAAGATATATTGCCCCAAGGAAACTCATAAACTGGGTCAAGAGAGTGTGTGTTTTATTTACGGCTTTTAACAATGACTTCAGATTAAATGATGCAAAGTATTGTAATTTGCTGTGATTCATGCAATCTGCATAATTCCCAGTGCCATGCTTGGAGAGGGAAAGGTGTCTAAGTTGGCATGAAATTTGTGTCACTGGGAGTGGGCAGGTAGTTTTGAGCTCCTGCATTGTGCAGGGGGTTGGACTAGATGACCCTGGAGGTCTCTTCCTACTCTGTGATTCTATGACAGATGCCTAAGGGCAGGGGTAGTCAAACTGCGGCCCTCCAGATGTCCATGGACTACAATTCCCAGAAGCCCCTGCCAGCGAATGCTGGCAGGGCCTTCTGGGAATTGTAGTCCATGGACATCTGGAGGGCCGCAGTTTGACTACCCCTGCCTAAGGGGATTAGAGGTTGGAAAAGGAGAAAGATTAGGAATGATAGGCAGCAGTGATGGACTCTGTGACAAAAGTTAGGATGTGTAAATCTCCGCCTATCCCATATATCTTGCCACCACAGTAAGAAAACCAGTGTGTTGTAGTCGTTATAGTGGCCACAGGAGGATCTGGGAGACCCAGGTTCAAATCCCCACTCTGCCAGGCTGGGTGACCTGGGGCCAGTTCCATGCAAGCTAGGCCTAACCTACCTCGTAGGGTTGTTGTGAGGATAAAAGGAGAATGGATCATAGAATCATGGAAGGGGCCATACAGGCCATCTAGTCCAACCCCCTGCTCTACGCAGGATCAGCCCGAAGCATCCTAAAGCATCCAAGAAAAGTGTGCATCCAACCTTTGCTTGAAGACTGCCAGTGAGGGGGAGCTCACCACCTCCTTAGGCAGCCTATTCCACTGCTGAACTACTCTGACTGTGAAATTTTTTCCCCTGATATCTAGCCTATATCGTTGTACTTGAAGTTTAAACCCATTACTGCGGGTCATCTCCTCTGCAGCCAGCAGAAACAGCATCCTGCCCTCCTCCAAGTGACAACCTTTCAAATACTTAAAGAGGGCTATCATGTCCCCTCTCAACCTGCTTTTCTCCAGGCTGAACATTCCCAAGTCCCTCAACCTATCTTCATAGGGCTTGGTCCTATGAATGACGAAAGACACTTTGAGTCCCCTTTGGGTAGAAAGGCAGGGTGTAAATGAATTAAATAACAATCCAAAACCCACCGTGACTTGGAGAAGCCTTTCATAAACTTGCTCTTTATGTCCTTGTGCTCATAGCTCTCAAAACTAGAAGCCTAAGGACCAACGGATTCTCAAAAACATCGGGCCCACGTTCCTTTCAACCCCCCCCCCCCAATTAAGTTTTTAACAACAAAGCCCACTTCTGATGCTTGCAGAGCGAATACTTGTCCTCCGAGCCTGAGGAGTGCAAACTCGGGGTCAAGCAGCGGCGTCAGGCGCAAAGCATCGAAACAATTATGCAAAGAGATACAAATGCAAGACAAAGACCTTTGGGCTGGCGTGGCAAAGGGGCCTCCGCGTCCCTCGCAGGAAGGAAAGACACTTCTTTTCGCATTTCCCCGCTCGTGGGCGCTTGCCTGCCGGTCGAGTATCGGGGTTGACCTTTCCGCTGGCAGCCGCCCCAGGCCTAGTTTGCGATGTTCTCGTGACCTCTTGTCACAACACCCGTGAGGCAGAGAAGGGAAATGTTGCGTGCCCTTGTCCCGATCAATTCTCCGCTGCAGGATTAAAGCACAACAGGCGCTGCGGTGGACAGAGAGAAGCTTTTCTCTCTCTTCGAGCGTTTATCTTCAGGAGAACAGCTTTTCACTGAGTCCCTTTTCAGGGGCTGGGGAGCGTAGCCTGCATCAGGGTGCAGCAGATACTTGGTTTCTAAGGGCAGGGGATGCTAATAAAAACCAGGCTTTCTTGATTTGCAAACTTCAGAGCGGCAGCCTCTAATCTGGAAGAGCTGGGTTTGATTCCCCTGCTCCTCTGCATGCAGGCAGCTGGGTGACCTTGGGCTAATCACAGTCCTGTTAGAGCTGTTCTCACAGCGCAGTTCTCTCAGAGCTCTCAGCCCCAGCAACCTCACAGGGTGTCTGTTGTGGGGAGAGGAAGGGAAGGCATTTGGAAGCCGATTTGAGACTCCTTCGTGTAGTGAAAAGTGGGATATTAAAACTAACTCTTCTTCTTTCCCCTCATTCAGAGGAGTGAAATACATTAACCAGTAGTATTAACCAGGAGTGAAATATATTAACCAGTATTAACCAGTAACCAAAAATATATTAACCAGTAAGTTCTTACCCAAGAACTTCAGGACAGTAAATGTGGTTCTTCTGTTGGCCCAAGGTCACTAACTGTTTCATTAAAAGGACAGCTTTGGTCTTGGTTTCCCTGATCCTAGACCAGGGGTAGTCAAACTGCGGCCCTCCAGATGTCCACGGACTACAATTCCCAGGAGCCCCTGCCAGTATTTGCTGGCAGGGGCTCCTGGGAATTGTAGTCCGTGGACATCTGGAGAACCGCAGTTTGACTACCCCTGTCCTAGACGATCAATCTAATCACTACACTGCATTGGTTGTGCGTTGGACCAGGAGATATTTAATTATTTTTAAAAAACTAGTGGTGTCCTGTGGTGGTTGTTAGGCAACTGTTAAAGGTATTTCCAGCCTTATAACTTTGGAGAGTAAATAAATACTAGAGCTGGATACTGAGGATAGAAAAAGATTGGTAATTGGGAAGGTGAGAAGGAAGCAGGGATATGGAAGAGAATACGGGAGCTGTCAGGTGAAGAGAAAGGAAATAGTTTGGGGAAGGAGATACAATGGCAAATGAAATGATCCCACACATTTATGGGATGCCTACATATTCTTCTCAAATACTTGATTCCTTTTCCTCTTCCTCGTTCAAACAGAAGGGACTCACTGGCGAGACAATTAGGAGTTAACAGAGCTATCAAGATAATAAAATCAGAGTCCCGTAGCACCTTTAAGGCCAACAAAGATTTTATTGTGCTACTTCAGACCAACACGGCTACCCATTTGAATCTAGAGCTATGAAGGTTACGTTTGGTCTAGAACCTTTCTCTAAACGCTCCTCTGCAGTGATCTCAGAATGTTTTCTGGGGGGCTAGCCTGGTTTCATCAGATCTGAGAGGCTATGCAGAGTCAGCCTGGCTTTGTACTTGGATGGGAGACCACCAAGGCAGTCTAGGGTTGCCACACAGACACACGCAGTCTGAACACCTCTTGCCTTGAAGATCCTGCGTGGCACTTTCCACTCTCCTTATTACAGAGTTGTTCATGATGCAGACATCAAACCCAGTCCTCCTCAGTCTCTTCATTTTGTGGTTTTTCCTCCTGGGGTAGCCACCCACTCCTTTTTTATTTTGTTCTTAATGAGCGTGAACGGTAATAGATGTCTATATTGACCTTTGGTACCTTCCCCCCCCTTTCCCCCCATATACATAGGAGGAGGCCCTTGCTGCTGCTCTCTGATTGTCACTTCAGAGTTGACCAGCTCCCTGACCCTTTGTGTGAATCCCGCTTCCTGGCGAGGCATGGCCCAGGGACGAAAGAGAATGTCACCTCAGTCACATTGTTTCCCAACGCGATTGATATGGGCAGCCATCAGCAGGAGCTGCTTGGGTTCCGGAAAGGCTCTCAAGGACATATTTTCTGTGGGGATGTAGATCTGCTTTTGGCTTCCAGACTTACTGGAGATCTCTCACCGGTGTTCTAGTCCCGGGAGGAAGGATTTAGAACTCGCATTACCCGAGCAGCCGCCTTTTTGAGGACCTCAACAGCAGAGTCTCTGTGGTGGGGAAAGAGAGAGCTCCCCAGTTCAACCAAAAGGAGATAATTATATTGGGAACGCAGAAGTAGGAGGGCTTAGTATAAATGGCATGTTGAAATGTAAGCTGCTTTGAGACTCTTCTGGTTGAAAATTGGAATCTAAATTGAATACATTGTTGAGATGTTACAGCTGATTCTGCTCCTGTAGAGGAATGAGGCGGTAGAACATCTTGGAACACATGAAATATATATATATATATGGCGCCCTCATGGAGCCCCGCCGCACTCATGGCGTGCCCTCCTAGTGCCCACTGCATTCTGACTGCAGTGGGCTTTTTTACTAGTGTGTATTTTTTACTAGTGTGTATGTATATATATGCAGTGGGCACTAGGAGGGCACGCCATGAGGGCGGCGGGGCTCCATGAGGGCGCCATGAGTGGCGGCGGCGCATCCGGCGGGGACTCAGGAGGCAGAAGCGGCTTGTTGTGGCGCGGCTGGAGCTAAGGCGGGCGGTAGATACTCACAGGGCGGCGGTCTGACGGCGGCGGCTCTCTCTCCGTCTGCGCGACTGCCGGGGGCTTGGACTGTCTTGCTAAATTCTTTTTGGTCCTGAAGGAACCAGAAGACACTGAGTTTGGCGACCTTTCATTGCAGGGCCGCAGGCGCAGTCGATTTTGAAGGACAAAGGCTGTTTCAGCTGAAGGCTGTTTCCTGTCTTCCACATGGCGGCTCCCTCGGGCAGCAGGCTCACGCGGCGAGAGGTGCTTCACGCCTCTCACCGCGTCAGGCTGCCAGGCAGGGAGCCCCCGGTAGCCGCGCTCTGCGCGGCTGCCGGGGGCTCCCTTGCAGGCGGCCTGATGCGTCGGAGGCGCTTTGTGCCTCCGACGCATCAGGCAGTCGGCAAAGGAGCAACTGCGAGCCGCCCTGTGTGCGGCTCGCAGTTGCTCGGGGCTTGGAATCAGAGGGACCAATCGGCAGGCGCAAAGCGCCTGCCGATTCGTCCCTCCGATTGTCTGTCCAGAGGAAGGGTCCAATCTGGACCCTTCCTCATCCCAGACACATCCCACCCCAGAACCCCTTACAGCTTTATTTAGTCCACGGAATGGCCCTTCATGCACGGCATCAACTTCCCCGCGATGGCGCCATGCTGTTGCGGTGGGGCACGGGGTGGGGGAGGTGGGGAGATGCCAGGCCAAGGGGGGGGGCCAGGGGGTCACAGCTCCCAGGGGAGGGCAGGGGGCCGCTCCTGCCAGCTCCGTGACTCCACACAGCCCGCAAGGACGTGCGGTGTCCCTGGCTCAAGGGACACAGTAGGTTTGGGGCTGGGCAGGCCGACAAGCCCGGCACTGGCGATTACGCACAGCGCCGGCCTGCCGCAGCCCCGGCTTATCCAGGAAGCTGCAGAAGATCCCGCGGTCACTTACTGCGGGCCTTCTGTAGCCCTGGGCCAGGATGCTCCCGCAATAGCGGCAGCAACGAGCGTTATTGGTGATTTTAACCAATAAGATAAGGCCTATAAGATGACCTCATGCATTTAGTGTGGTTGCCCTATAGTCCTTTTGCAAAGGAAGCAGGGACATGTTGCATTTTGGTCTGCCTCCTGTGGCGTCCATTTTGGGTCTGGCTCCACCTCCTGCAGCAGCTGCTTTGGATTGAGCCATTTTGCACTGATGCTGATTACCCCCCTCTGAAGCTCCAGAGGCGCCCACAAGCACAAAAAAGGTTGGGGCCTGCTTTATTTGGCTTAAGGGGATGGCACTTTCAGGCTGCAGGTGGGGAGTCCAGACTTACTAGTTCTCCCTCCATAAACTGCCCCTGAAAATCCCAGTTAGAAACCTGCAGGGCTGTCCGATGTAGTAAACAAGACCATCGTGGAGAGAATTCTAGCGTGGCCCTTCTCTCACCTTTCTCGTTATCATAAATGCAAAGGAAAAAAGGTCTTCCTGATCCAATATTCAGACAGTTTAAGTTGTGTTTTTGGGGAAAGGTTAAACTCTGAGGTTCGTTTCCAACTCTGTGCTGATTATTTTAGAACATTCTATTGAAGTGTGTTCAGAACTTCCCTTATCTGTTGCTGTATATTTGTCTCCTTAAAAAAAAAAAACTTTAAAACTGTTCAGATTAGGACACTGATAAACATTTTAATTGTTATGTGGAAACATCTCCTTTTTCCTCTCCATTCTCTTCCTTTTTTTTTTTTTTTGAAAAATCACCGCAGTCATCGATTTCTGTCTGACCAGAATGCTTGTTTGTGACGAAGACACCAATTATCAAAGTTTGCGGCTGTGCTGGACCTCTAAGAATAGCTGTAATCAGAGGCGAGGTAAGATATCTTCTTTGTTGATCAGAGACTCCGGGTATTGGGTTCTCTCCAACACTCCCCTCTGGGGTTATCCAGTGGTTTTGTCCCCCCACTCGGTCCTCAGACAGGATCTGTACAAATTTATTTCTATATGGCTTCCAGATCCTGTGAGTCCTAGTTCATGCTTGCCAAGCTTCCAGTCAAGAGGAATTCCTTACTTAAGAACATCAGAAGAGCCCTGCAGGATCAGACCAGTAGTCCATGTAGTCCAGCATCCTGCCTTACACAGGAGCCAACCAGTTCCTCTGGAGGGCCAACAACAGGGCAGAGAGGCCGAGGCCTTCATTAGAACATCAGAAGAGCCTTGCTGGATCAGACCAGGGGTCCATCCAGTCCAGCATCCTGCCTCACATAGTAGCCAACCAGTTCCTCTGGAGGGTCAACAACAGGGCAGAGAGGCCATGACCTGGTGTTGCTTCCTGACTCTGGAATTCAGAGCTTTAGTGCCTTTGAATGTGGAGGGTCTCCAGGAACCGTGGCTAATAAGCAATGATAGGCATCCTCCATTAATCTGTGTGATCCCTTTCTAAAGCCTCTTATGCCTTTGGCCATCACTACATTCCCTGGCAGTAAATTCCATATTTTAATCTGTGTAAACTAGTAGTTCCTCTTGTCTTTCCTGAACTTTTACTGCCCATCAGTTTCTTTGGCTTACCCCCAAGTTCCAGTATTTTGGGAGAGGGAGGAAACGTTCTCCTGGCCAAGTCTCTACCCCTTGCATAATTTTATAACCCTGTATCATGTGATCAAACTCGCTAGAAAAATCATTAATGCTCGGCATGGTCAGTGGCAAAAGGAAACGTGGTCACCAAAGGATCTGCTGGCTCAACACAATCAAAGCCGACACAGGGATGACCATGAACCAACTGAAAGAAGCAGTCAGAGACAGGGGCACTTGGCCAAGACTTTCTTATAGAATTGCCGAGGGTCGGACACGACAGATCGGATGACATCATCATCATCATCATGCACTTCCTTAGTTGTCGCTTTTAAATTGAAAAGTCCCAGACTCTTCAACCTTTCCTCATAGGGAAGGTGTTCCAACCCCTTAACCATCTTGGTCACCCTGTACTTTTTCCAAATCTGCAACGTCTTTTCCAAGATACAGTAATCAGAGGGAACATGATAACCCTCTTTAAGTATTTGAAAGGTTGTCACTTGGAGGAGGGCAGGATGCTGTTTCTGTTGGCTGCAGAGGAGAGGACACGCAGTAATGGGTTTAAACTTCAAGTACAACGATATAGGCTAGATATCAGGAAAAAGTTTTTCACAGTCAGAGTAGTTCAGCAGTGGAATAGGCTGCCTAAGGAGGTGGTGAGCTCCCCCTCACTGGCAGTCTTCGAGCAAAGGTTGGATACACACTTTTCTTGGATGCTTTAGGATGCTTAGGGCTGATCCTGCGTTGAGCAGGGGGTTGGACTAGATGGCCTGAATGGCCCCTTCCAACTCTATGATTCTGTGATTCTAATTGTACACAGTATTTCAGATGATGCTATACCATAGATCTATGCAGGGGGGTTACAATGGTCACCATTTTAATATCAAATCCTTTCTTAATAATCTCTAGCATAGAGTTTGCCCTTTTCACCGGTGCAATACACTGGGCTATCCACTACAACCCCAACATCTTTTCCCCTGTCAGTCTCAGCAGGTTTAGACCCATTTTGCCTATACTTGAAGTTGGGATTTTTTTTTTGTTCCAAGGTGTATTGCTTTACACTGAGCAACTTAGAACTTCATTTGCCACATGGCTACCCATTCCTCCAGTTTGTGGAGGTCCCCTTGGAGCTCTTCACAGTCAGCCTTGGTTTTCACCATCCTGAATAATTTCATGTCATCTGCAAACGTGGCCACCACACGACTCAGCCTTGGTTAACCATATATGTTAATTGGCCCACCCACCCACTCACTCCAGAAATGGCCAATGATGGGGTGGGAAGGTGAGGGCCCCTGGGTGGGCATGTACACAGCTCTGCTTCCCAACCATATTCTGCAGCATCGGGCCGTTTCTGGGGTTTCTTGAAGCCTGAAGAATGTTTCAGTGGCTTTTCAATGGTAAAAAAGTTGAGAAAGGCTGCATAAAATAGTACCAGCCCCAGTACCGATCCTTGTGGGACCCCCACCCCTATTTTCATCCATTGTTAAAGCTGTCTGTTGATTTTCTTCCTGTCATTTAACCAGATTTCAATCCACAGGAGAGCCTGTCCTCTTATCCTCCTTTTAAAAAGAGTTCTGATATTTATTGTCATTATTAAGAAAAAATTAATATTCTTCTTCTCTAGAGGCCTACTTGGGGCAGCTCATAAAGAAAAAAAATGCTATTAAAACAGCATTAAATGGAAAAGCAGGGATTTTAGTAACCAGATATCAAAATAATATTACAGGGTGATATCTGTCAAGGGACAGTTGCATCATCATAAATGTCATGCCGACAGAAGTCACAAGGGACAGGACTGTCAGGAAAATTGTGGGCATATGGACATAAGAAGCTATTTCTTAAAAGGGCAAACCATCTGGCTCAGGTCTCTGTGTGAGTCCAGATGATTGCTCCCCAAAAGAAGACTTTGTTGAA
Source organism: Paroedura picta (assembly GCF_049243985.1). NCBI lineage: Eukaryota > Metazoa > Chordata > Lepidosauria > Squamata > Gekkonidae > Paroedura > Paroedura picta. The sequence goes on from NC_135370.1 coordinate 169,665,665, forward strand.
GAAAATCACTTTATTGATGGTACAACGATGCTAACATCTCTAAATCCTTGCTGAGACTTAACACCCAGAAACCATTGCTCTGTCTTAACCTTCAACAGCCCCCCTTCCCCCCGTTTCTGCCACCTGCCCTTTTGGCAAGAAACACTCCATATGCCACTCCCACAGCCAGGCCAGAAAGTCACAACCGTTTCATCCTGCTCCAAGGCAGGGGAGAGAGATAACGCAAACCCACACATCAAAGCATCACAGTCAGAATTCCCGTTGCAATCTACATTACCCGAAACCAGCTACATTCACATCTAAGGCAATCAATTATACAGAATGAAAAAACAGAGAGAAAACAACAAATGGCCAAAGCAGAAATGCATGGTTTTAACAGTGTGGTTGGATGCTGTTTTGAAATAGAATGGTGAGCTCAATGAATCATTGGTCTGAGCCAGCAAAATTTTGAGTTTTCAAATTGTTTTATTTGGATGCCTTCGGACTCTTCTTGGGTTTAACCGAGAATGTGGTTTTTGATTGCACATCGAAAGTAACCATGAACCTGTCTGTCTGAGTTCCATTTTTAGAAGAAGAAGAAGTTGGTTCTTATATGCCGCTTTTCTCTACCCGAAGGAGGCTCAAAGCGGCTTACAGTCGCTTCCCTTTCCTCTCCCCACAACAGACACCCTGTGAGGTGGGTGAGGCTGAGAGAGCTCTGATATTACTGCTCGGTCAGAACAGCTTTATCAGGGCCGTGGCGAGCCCAAGGTCACCCAGCTGGCTGCATGTGGGGGAGCGCAGAATCTAACATGGCTCACTGGATTACAAGTCCGCACTCCTAACCACTACACTAAACTGGCTTTAGATGCGCAAAATCTAAAAATGCCTGTTTACGTGATAAAAACCACCTACAAATTGCACATTCTGCTTCTGTTGCTCAAAGGTCGTGCCGGTCGTGTTTCGAAAGGATACTGCTACAGGCTAGTCTACAAGGACTTCTGGAAAGACTGCATACCCGACAGCTCTGTCCCTGAGATGACGGTAAACGTCACCTGTAGTGTTTGTGTATTTGAGCCTGGATGTATAGCTTTTGTATGAGGTGGTATAATACTCACATTGCTCATGATGAAGATTCTCACCTCCTTCCCGCTCCCACTGTCATTCCTGGTCCACCAGGTATTGAAGGTTTTGGTCATGCTTCAGAAGCCTACAAGAGCAGTTTGTCGAGACAGTGATGGAAGTATATGGCCCCCACTGAGAATGGCTGATGTAGCTAATGCCCACCAGCTGGTTGACTGTCATGAGCAGCCTTTCTCAACTTTTTTTACCATTGAGGAAGCCCTGAAACACTCTTTGGGCTTTGAGAAACCCCAGAAGTGGCATGATCATGCAGAATATGGTTGGGAAGTGTAGCTGCATATATGCCTTCCCATCCCCTCCCCTTCCCATCCCCTCCGGGCCCATCACTGGCCATTTTGGGAGGGGGGGGGGCAGGTCAACATGACCATACATGGGCATATCACCTGATGAAGGTTTAAGAAATTTTTAAAATATATTAAAAAATAATTAACTCCCACCCACTGAGGAAACCTTTCCAGTGCTGTCAGGAAACCCCACGGTTTTATGAAACCAGGGTTGAGAAAGCCTGGTCATGAGCCTTCTTAATTAGGAATGGGCAAAAACCGGCTCACAGACTAAAATTCATCATGGATTTTGGCTGGTTTGGGGTTTGTGAAGCGATGTTCACAAACTGAAGAGCTGCCATGAACTTCCATTAATTTTTATGCAAGTTTTGAAGAACAGAAAGCAGTAGTTTAAATGGCTTTGAGTTCACAAAAAACAGCTGAGCAGCAGGGAGGAGAAGGCAGGCTGAACCATTTAAACTCTTGCTTTCTACTCCCTGCCACTCAACTGATTTAAATGGCTCCCTGCTTTCTGCTCCTCACAAAAAGCATTGGGTAGCAGAAAAGGAGGGGTTTAAAGACCAATTCAGTTTGTAAACGGGCATATTGTTTTGTGGTTTGCTTCATAGTTCAATCATGAACTGAACCAAACCACAGAAATATGGATCATGTCCATCCTTAACTGGTGTGTTTCATGGTTTCCATTTTGTTTAATCCATTCAGCGCTGCCCATTGGAGAGTACCGTGCTGAAGGTCAAACTGCTTGACATGGGGGAACCCAGAGCTTTGCTGGCCACAGCCCTGTCCCCACCCAATATCAGTGATATTGAACGTACCATTCTACTGCTCAAGGAGGTAGGTGCTTTTCCTTGGCATGTTAATTTGTTTTAGAAATTTGTAATGCCTTTCTGCAAGGGTCTCCAAGGCTGTGAACAGCAAGGCATTAAAACACTTAAAATATATATATATATATATTGTTTATAGAATATTTAACAATACCTGTAAAAACATACCAACTTACAGACAGAAGGCCAGCAGGGAGAAGGGAAGAAAAGAATATTGTTAGGCTCCACTTTTCTATACCTTAAGGAGTCTCAAAACAGTTTATAATCGCCGTCTCTTCCTCTCCTCACATCGGGCACCTTGTAAGGCAAGTGGGGCTGAGAGAGTTCTGAGAGAACTGGGACTGACCCAAGATCATCCAGCAGACTTCATGGGAAGGAAAACTGGTGAATCACAGACAGTATAGATTAAGAGACAATAAAGCGTCACGCAAGACAAAAAAATCTTCACCTGCTGGCAGGAGACAATGACAAAGGGGAGAGAGTTTCAAATTTTTGGCACCACAACTGAGAGGGACCTTTCTTTGGATGCCATACACTTAGACTCAGCTGACGGGGGCAGTGGAAGCATTGTCATTGGGGTTGAACTTTATCAGATAAGACAGGGGTAATTATGCTTACCAGATGGACTTGTTTTAACTGGGCAGCCCCGAAAGCATGACTGCATTGGTGATAGCCAATGTCTACGTATCAGGGCATTAAAAGATGAGTGCAAATTACGTTTAAAAAGAGTTCCTGGAGAATAAGGCCACATAATGCGCTGGAAACTATTTTCTACACTAGGCAGAAAGCCCGTAGCACTCGGGAATGCAACAGGAGCTAGTGGCGGGCCCCGTCGATGCCGTCGCCCTACCTGCTCGCTGCACTTGCGACAGGTGGGCCAGTTGATGTGGAAGACTGCCAGTCCTGTGGCATGGGCCCCCTGACCCCTCTGCAGCCACCCAGCATGATGGCAGATAGGGCGAGCTGTGGCCGGGACAGGGCGGTGTGGGTGCACTCCGTTTGGTGGACAGGCTGTGTCTGGTCACGAGGCTTCCTGAGCGCATTGTGACTGCCTTGTGGGGGGTGGGCACTCTAGGGGCTGGCCGAATCTGGGCAGCCCAGATTTGGCTCATGGAGCATATCCAGCTGGAAGTGCAGGCTGGACAGCCGGAAACTGATCCCGGACACGCTCCGCCTACAGCGGCTCTAATGAAATATTAGAGCCACTAAATGGTAAGGATGATTACTACTCAAATCACTTTTTGGTTATCTTGGTAGCTTACTAGCTGTGCAGGCCTAGTATTAGGTTGTGGGAGTAAAGTCTGGATATTTCTTTTTCTAAGCAAAAACTTAATTTCAGTCCTCTTGGCTGTTGATAAATCAGTCAGTATCCTCGCTTTTCTTTTGGTACAGATAGGAGCCCTTGCAGTTGGTATCCCTTCTGATGATGCAAATCCTTACGATGGTGACCTGACCTTCCTGGGAAGGGTGTTGGCACAATTGCCTGTAGACCAGCACCTTGGCAAACTGATAGTCCTTGGCAACGTCTTTGGGTGCCTGGATGAATGTCTCATATTAGGTAAGTGAGCTGGCGGACTTGAGAGTAAGTGTGATTAACCTGTCTTTCTATTGGCCACAATGCCCAGTTAACTTGATGGGGTTTGTTTTACTGCTAGAATATCCAAAGCACAGTTGCCAGGTAAGATAGAGGCCTTATTTTCTGAAGACTGACAGCAGGGAGAGTACAGAATGGTGTGAAGGAAAGATGCAGCCAAAAAAAAAATTCCTCCACTTTTAGCACGTGAGAAATGTCACAGAAAATCCTAGCAGATCACCATAATTTGCCTGGGTCTTAATGGCACTTTCTACCACCACCAGTGCAAGGATAACAATAGGTAGGTATGTTACAGTAAAGTCTTCAGCATCCTCCATTGCTATATACAAGCTGTGTATGTAGATTAGAGCAGTGGTCCCCAACCCCCGGTCTGGGGACCGGGACCGGTCCGTGGATCAGCCGGTACTGGGCCGCGGCTCCTCCTCCCCGGCTGCTGCCCTGCCACTCTGCCGCCAGCTCACCTTTGGTGCTCTCCAGCGGCCACCGTGGCTGGGGCTCCCCCTCAGCGTGGCACTGCGCAGCTGCTGCTGGCAGCGCCCCGCAGCAGGCGGTGGGAAGTCAGGGGCACCAGGACTCAGACGGCGGCAGTGACGTCCCTCGGCAAAAGACTACCCCCTCCCCCAGGCCTCAGTAAAATTGTCAAGCGTTGACCGGTCCCTGGTGATAAAAAGGTTGGGGACCACTGGATTAGAGGACATAATTCTGTGGCTCATCATGAGTGACTCACAAGCTCTGTCCCATATGGGCTGAGACGTTTTCATGGGCACCTTCCTTATCAGACAGTATCCCGGCTGCAGGGGAAATGATGCATTTTTTAAACATGTTCGTTTCTCTGATAACTTATATGATTTTACTATTGTTTGATTAATATCTGCAAATGGCTCTGGGTCTGTTTGTGATGGGAAAACAGGATCCCGACGCTCAGAATTAACCTTCCATTTCTCTTCCACAGCTGCAGCCCTTTCCTTGAACAACTTCTTTGCGATCCCTTTCAGGCAGCATCTGGATGGATACAGGTAGCTCTGCTGAGATTGTGCCTTCTCCTATACTCCCCCTCTCTTAGCCTAACTCCCCTCAGTAGGCTGTCGTGAAGAGAGAGAAGAATGTATGCAATTCTGAATTCCTTGGAGGGAAGGAAGGCCAGGAGAAAATGTGACAGGCAACAAGTATTTTAAAAAAAACAAACCTGAAGGGAGCGCCAGCAAGAAGAGGCATTCCCTTTCTCTTTCGCGGAAGTGGGAATACCTCTTCTAAGATCAAACAGACTTCGATATGCAAAGTACCTTCAGAACTACTGTTTTGATTCATGTGCACATTTAATAAATCCATAGGAATAATCTATTCCTCTCCAGTGCGAATCAGGTTTACATAGATACAAAGGTTTGCCTAGTAAGAATTGAATCCAGGCTCTAGCTCGTAAAAGTTTATGATGGAATAAAATCAAACTTGTGTTTAAGGCCCCCTAAAATTCCGGTTTAGTTTGCATTGCTGCCCCTCTGAAATAAAGTGGTACAGTGTCACCCGGTGTGCTTTGATTTATGATTTTTTTAAAACCTTTTCCCCAAATCCTGACAGAGTGGTTCCTCAGTGGAACAGGCTTCCTCGGTAGGTGGTGGGTTTATTCCCCCTTTGACGGGGGAATAAAAAAGGAAACATGACCTGCTCCATGTATTTTTATAACGTGCTTGATACCCTACCCTTCTTTTTTTTTAAAGCAGTACAGTAGCAAATATTTATTATCACATTTATATACTGCCCTCCCTTTCGGCTCAGGGTGGTTTACATTCTCACTTATGAAGAAGAGTTATAACGTTATAACTCTCTTATATGCACTGTAGTACAATGAACATTCAATATAAAACTTACTTAACAGTGCAACTTGTATCAAACATATAGCAACAGTACTTAATAACAGCAACAATGAACAGTGTGATATAACAGTATTCAGTAACAAACAACAGTTTGGTCTGTCTGCATTGAGGTCTGGTTTTCTGTCAGTGCAGATTATGGGGCTTCTGGCCAGCTATTAGCGGCTTGTTCACTTGTCTTAGCCGAATGCCTGGTTGAAAGAGCTCCTTTTTGCAGCCCCCCCCCCCCCCACCCACGGATACTTAATACTTAAAAGCAGTAACACTTTTAAACACGCCGCCTTTTTAAAACTCGCTTGTGACAACCATTGACTTGCAGGAATAAGCTCCATTTTTCTGGAAACAGCAAGAGCGATTGCATTGCACTCGTCATGGCATTTAAGGTAATCTCCCCCTCCTCCGTTGGGCAGGGATGCCAGGGAAGGTTAAACAAGCCTCAGGGTCTGCACATTGTGTTGCCATCTGGCTGAGAGCATGGGAGGGGGATACGGTTGCTGCCACGGTTGCTGTGGCAGATAGTTGCTAATATTTAAACAGGACTGGCTTGCTCTGTGCGTGTGTCATGTGGACAGAGGTTCTATGGGAGCGGCAGGGCAAGACACAAAGGAAGACTGGGCTAGGAGACTGTGGCCCGTTACGCATACGGTGGATAATGTACGTTCCGCACAGGAAAATCCAGCTGCAAAAGCACATTGAAAGTGGATTATCCAATGTGTGCATATTCGGCCTGGCTTTTATAGAGAGGACTGTTTGTAGCGATCCTGTGCCAATGTGTTCCTTAAACCTTAAAGCAGCCTTTCTCAATTTTTTTTTTTAGAAGAAGAAGAAGAAGAAGAAGAGTTGGTTCTTATATGCCGCTTTTCCCTACCCGAAGGAGGCTCAAAGCGGCTTACAGTCGCCTTCCCATTCCTCCCCCCACAACAGACACCCTGTGGGGTGGGTGAGGCTGAGAGAGCACTGATATCACTGCCCAGTCAGAGCAGTTTTATCAGTGCCGTGGCGAGCCCAAGGTCACCCAGCTGGTTGCATGTGGGGGAGCGCAGAATCGAACCTGGCATGCCAGATTACAAGTCCGCACTCCTAACCACTATACCAAACTGGCTCTCAGTTTACCATTAAGATATCCCTGAAACATTCTTCGGATTTTGAGAATCCTCAGAAAAGGCGCGATTGTGAACGGTTGGGAAGCATAGCTGTGTGCACGCCCACCTGGGGCACCTCCCCTTCCCACCACCCGGGGCCCTTCATCGGCCATTGGGGGGGAAGGTTGACCTGACCCATCCGCACACATAGGATAATGCTCTTTAAGTGTGCTTTGACTGCTGGATTTTCCTGTGCGGAACAGGAAAATCTACTTATAAAGTGCATTGAAAGTGCATTATCTATTGTGTGCAGACTAAGCCCAGGACTGTCAAGAAACCCACGGGTTTTGCAAAACCCTGGTTGAGAAAGCCAGCCTTCGAGTCTCTGTTTCCCAGCACAAATGATCCTGTATTTATCAAATCTTTTTTTTCTCTTTGTTACTTTTAGGAGTGGCAGGAAAGCCGGCAAAAAGGAAAGCTCAGACATCCCAAGGTTAGCTTTTCTTTGATTTAGGGCCCCATGATGATCTAATCCTCTTCTCTTCAATAAAGTGCTTTCTTTTCCTAAATGAAGCCTGGTCAGTTGTGAGTGCAGTACCAATTATAAACCGATCTTGGTCTGTTAGTTCAGGGGTAGTCAACTTGTGGTCCTCCAGATGTCCATGGATTACAATTCCCATGAGCCCCTGCCAGCAAACGCTGGCAGGGGCTCATGGAATTGTAGTCCATGGACATCTGGAGGACCACAGGTTGACTACCCCTGCGTTAGCTGACGTCGTATTAGAATGTTATATTGGCTTTTGTATTGGGAGTTTTGTAATGTTATATCCTGTTCAATAAGTTGTAACTTGTTTTTTTATGAAATAGATTTTATATTTATCTTTTTAAAAAGAAGCCTGGCTATTGGGAGTAATCAGGGATTCTCACAGTACCCTTGTAGTAATAGTAGTGCGCTGTGAATCCCAAGTTCTTGGGTGGACTCCGGAAGGGCTCTTTGAAGGGAGGGTCACTATAGGAGTTTTTTTTGGTGAATTACAAGAAACACTTTTAAAAAATAATTGCCCTTTTCCCCCCAGGATGAACTTGATTGGGGTCGTTCCAAGTACATTCATATAAAAAGAATTAGAGAGGTAAGCTGAGCACATTTCTTGCCCCCCTCCCCGTTCCCCCTCCCTCTGTGTATGTATATCACACAGATGGCTTATCGCGAGGTTTGGCATTTCCTGGCAGTCTCCCATCCAAGTAAGAACCAGGGCCAACCCTGCTTAGCTTTTGAGCCCTGGTGGGATTGGTCTTACCTGGGCCACAGATTCATACCTTGAGATGTGGCCAACTGCCAGGGCCCCATGGGTTTTAACTGGACCCACTGCTGCTGATATAGCTTCCCGCATCTCCTCCGATGCCTGCATTCTCACTACCCCCTTTTTAGTGCTTTATCACCTGTGCTCCCAGCTGGAAGTGCTACCAGGCCCTGCTGGAGAAGGACATTTGGGTGGTGCAGAAATCATCAGCATTTTCTGGTACTGCTGACAACAGCACTCCTAGATGCACCTACCTCCTGCATAGGGAGGTGGGAGGGGCACATGGGTGGGCAGACAAGAGGGGGCCTAGTAGTGGGAACGGGGGCATTTCTACCCAACCCTGCCCCAAACCAGGCCTGACTGCTGGTAAATACAGTGTTTTGACCTTTTCTTCTTAAACCAAGCAAACTTTCCTAGGTGTATCTAATTTTGTGAAGGATCAAGGAGATGGCAGGCACAGTGGATGAGCGACAGGGTTGTGAGTGTCCTGCATTGTACAGAGGGGTAGTCAACCTGTGGTCCTCCAGATGTCCATGGACTACAATCCCCATGAGCCCCTGCCAGCATTTGCTGGCAGGGGCTCATGGGAATTGTAGTCCATGAATATCTGAAGGACCACAGGTTGACTACCCCTGGACTAGATGAACCAGGAGGTCCCTTCCAACTCTATTATTTTATGAGAACCTGTACAATCAGGTTCTGACTGATCCCTCCATTTCCCATTGGGTGCATAAAGTGCTCTGTCTCCGATCTTCCTTCCAAGTACAACCACCAAACAGGCTTGACAAATTCCTCCCAAATCCAGTTGCCCGTGGGCCACTGCGCCAATCCTTAGTCACTGCAGGCCTCCCTCTCCTGCAGAGCCTGGATACTTGTTGGCCATTTTCCACTTAATGTGCTGCGGCTTCAAGTAGGCAGCCAGCGACGTCTTCCTGCTGATCTTCCTCGCCAGCTCCGGACTTTTGCCTCTCTGGGCAGGGAAGGCATTCCGGGCGATGGGATGGGCGGGGAAGATGGTCTTGCCCTTAGGGGCCCCCAACAGCTGCCAGATCTCCCCCAAGGTGGAGCTGGTGTTTGAGTGAAAAACTTCTTTTAGGTGGCTGAGCTGTACGAGGAGTTGAAAAAGAGGGTCAGCGAATTCAACATGAACGTGAACCCACAGCCCCCTGCCATGGATCGTGACTACGTGTATAAGCAGCGCTTCATTCTGCAGGTATCAGGTGAACTTGCACGTGTGGAGTGCAACTTACAGAAGACCACTGTCTACCGGACTTGGCAATTTAACAAAACAAGAACTTTAACAGTCGTACAGATAGCTTTTATGTCAATTTAATGAGCATTTGTTGTCCATGCGGTTTCTGCAATTAAAGATACAAGAACTTTGAAAAGGTCACCTTTTCTTTTCATCCTGGGTCTGGTGTGCAAAGCCCCATCACAATTAGGGAAATAAGGCAAAGCACGGTATCATTTCTATCATTGTTGCCTTATGTGGGCCATAGCAATACAGGGGGATATATTTTATTTATTTACTAGTTTCAAAGCCCATTTGTAAAAATGGGCTTTGAAAGGGGAGAAGGGGGAAGGGTAAGGGACACGCTCCCACCCACCCACGCAGTTGCTCCAGCGGGGAATCGGAGGGACCAATCGACAGGCGCTTCGTGCCTGCCGATTGGTCTCTCCAATAGTCTGTCCGGAGGAAGGGGCCAATCGACACCCTTCCTCATCCCGGACACATCCTGCCTCCCAAGGCCTTACTGTTTTATTTAGTCCGCGGTGCCCGCGGCGCCGCAGGCTGTGTTAAGATTATTAAATTTGTAGCCCGCCACTCCCACACGGTGGCTCGTGGTGGGTAACATCAATACCACACGATAGAATCCCCATAAAAGGGCGCCTGAGAGAGTCACAAAACAGTGTGGGACTAATGTGGGATCATCTGGTTGGTGTCATATTTATTTAATTGATTTATATGCTGCCTTCCTGTTTGAAGAATTCTGCAGTTGGCTCAGGTGATTCACAATCACTAGTACAGCCCCACAGTGGAGAATGTGGGTCTCCATGAGAGAATTGTAACTCCTGTGCTTTGCTCTCTCTGGTTCTTCAGGTCGTAATGGCTGGTGCTTTCTACCCAAATTATTTTTGTTTGGGGCAACATGATGAAGAAATTGCCGCAAGGCAGCTGTCGGGCAAAGATCCCAAAACAACAGTTCTGGTAGGTGAATTTCGTTCGGACCGCCCAGTCTGCAGGTGATAACCACCGCTATGGCTTGCACTTTTTTGTGCTTCAGAGCCAAAATATACAATATGCCTCACGTGAGCAAGAAGGGCTGTGGCTCAGTGGAAGAGCCTCTGCTTGGCATGCAGAAGGGCCCAGGTTCAATCCCTGGCATGTCCAGTTAAAAGGGCCAGGCAGCTGGAGATGCCAAAGACCTGCCTGAGACCCTTGAGTGCTGCTGCCAATCTGAGTAGACCCACCTTTCTCAACTTTCTTACCATTGAGAAACCCGTGAAACATTCATAAGGCTTCAAAGAACCCCAGAATTGGCAAAATCACACGGAATATGGTTGGGAAGGATAGCTGTGTACACGCCCAGCCACGCCCCTCCCCACACCCTCCAGGCCCATCACTGGCCATTTTGAGAGAGAGAGCGGGTTGAAACAACCATGTATATTCACATCATCCCATAAATGTTTAACAAATTTTAAAGATACATAAAAAAACTAACTTCCACACATTCAGGAAACCCAGGGCTGTCAAGAAACGCCAGGGTTTCACAAAATTCAGGTTGAAAAAACCATGGACTAGACAAATGTTCACATTGGTGAACTGATTCAGTATAAGGCAGTCTGATTCAGTATAAGGCAGTTTTATGTGACTTCGTGAGCTGTACATCCCAATTTCCTGGGAGCATGTCAAAGACCATGGGGCATTACAAATGACACAAGTGTGCTGTGACCTTTTTAGGGGCCGGCATGGTGGAGTGGTTAAGAGCAGCAGCTTCTAACTTAGCGAGCTGGGTTGGATTCCCCGCTCCTTCACATACACCCATCTGTGTGACCTTGGGCCCATCACAGCCCTGATAGTGCTGTTCTCACAGAGCAGTCCTGTAAGAGCTCTCTCAGCAATGTCCCTGGAGTTCCATGCTGGGAACTCCTCTTTCAGGCACTCAGCAACCTGGCTTAGGTTGGTGCATGGAAATTAAATTCCCAGAATGCATCTGATTAAGGGGGGCAAGGGGGAACATGGCTTCTGTAAATCTGAATCAGCCTTGGGTGATAATAGATTGTGAGCCAGGGAGTCAGAAGTTCCCACATAGGGAAGGGAAGAGTTGGATTTTCCATAGCTTATCCGAAGTTTTTATTACCACTTTCCGTGGTCAGTTAAACAGTGAGTTTCTAAGGCTTTGTATATATTGACATGCTCAGAGATTCATGTGCTTTGAAATGACAACATTGTACTCATTGATCGTCCTTTTGTTTTGTTGTTTTAAACAGTTAAAGAGCATGCCCCCTTACGGCTTCCTGTACTATAAACAACTGCAGTCGATGTTTAGACAATGTGGCCAAGTGAAATCTATTTCTTATGATGGAACAAAGTAGGTCAATTTTTAGTGTCTTCTAAGATTGACTGTACATGAATGTGTTCAGGTTTGGTGGCTTGCTGGTTTGAGAAGATTTATCATACTGCCAATTCGTTGTTCCTGTTCTTCAGTTTTAGAGTGCTGGCATCTATGTTAAAGTTGATTAGTGATGCTTCTGGGCTGTTTTATAATGTTTTGGATAGGCCACCTTTGATTCTTCGTGGAGTACTTAGAAACGTATCAATAAATACCTGAAGATGACTATATTATTTGACAATTACAAGCAGTTATACGCTAGTCTTTGCTTACGAATTTGACATTTCTGATAATTACGGCGTGATGTTCTAAAGTGAAAAGTCCTGAAATTTTCCAAGCTGCGTTTCAATTTTGGAATTATACTTCTTTCTAGAAGCATGATGGGGACTGTCACAATTTTGTCAGTTCTGGTCACATCCCTCCGAAATTCTTTTAAAACAGAGCTTTTGTGGAGTTTTCCCGGAATCCAACAGAACGCTTTAAGACACTTCCTGCTGTGTATATGGGCCTGAAGATGTCACAACTGCGGAATAAATTTGAACTTAATGTACATTTGCCAGAAGAGATTGAAGAGAACATGGACACGGGAATAAGTGTGATAGTGCGGGACACACGGTATGATGCAGATGGGTTGGATTCTCTAAAGAATGGGCAGTGATTTGTGTGTCAGTTTTAGTTGTGGTTACTGCACTACTCTTAGCTGGCGGCGGGGGGGGGGGATTCCGAAGGCAAGGCTGGATTTTGGAGCCAGTGTTGCAAATGAATGAAAAATGTGCTCATAGCTCCTTAGTTTACATTATTTATTCTGCTGGTTTATGGAGTTAAGCGCAGAGTTGGAGCGCTGCCCACTGAAAATCTTTTTCAGCCCACCGTGTGGCTTTGGAGGTTTTTGTCAGGCATGGTCCATGTCTGTGCTCTTTCAGGCTATGGTAGGAATGACTAGAAACAGTCTTTGGTGAGAAAATGAAAGCGGAGTGTGCTCTGAGCACTGAATTATGCTTCAGTGGCATTGCACAATACGCAAATGCCAAGACAAATCTTTGAAAAAAGATTTGATTGCTTGAATCACACATCCAGCACATGAAGTGAAACGTAAGGTCGGATTCTGCGAGGGAGTTCCATGTGTGCTAGAGAAGACTTTTCTGCATTCTCACTTTCCACACTTGAGCGCTAGTGTTGTTTCCTGCATAAAAGCCTGCAGGGAGATATGCCGGTTTTAAAGCAATGTAATATTGCATCAACCACTAGAGGGAGCTAAAGTCATATGTCACAGAACACCCCATCCCACCCCTAGAAGCAATAGAAATAAAACAAACAACAAAAAGTCCATAGTATTTGCTGCGGAGCCCACTTCCTATTCTACTAGGAGAGCCAGTTTGGTGTAGTGGTTAGGAGTGCGGACTTCTAATCTGGCATGCTGGGTTCGATTCTGCACTCCCCCACATGCAGCCAGCTGGGTGACCTTGGGCTTGCCACAGCACTGATAAAACTGTTCTGACCGAGCAGTGATATCAGGGCTCTCTCAGCCTCACCCACCTCACAGGGTGCCTGTTGTGGGGAGAGGAAAGGGAAGGCGACTGTAAGCCGCTTTGAGCCTCCTTCGGGAGAGAAAAGCGGCATATAAGAACCAACTCTTCTTCTTCTTCTTCTTCTTCTTCTTCTTCTTCTTCTTTTTCTTCTAAGGCCCATAAGAAAAGAAGAGCAAAGGAATCTCGCTTTGTGGTAGGAACTGACTAGCTGGGGGTAAAGTTGTGAAAGCTGAAAGAGCAGTGTGGATGCCTGGAACAAGGCAGTCAACAGAATACGCACTGTTGCTTTTAAAAATGTAATTGAAAAAGACATTTACAAATAACATGGATGTCCAAAATGAGAGAAAGCAAATTCTGTGCAAATTCTGTGTAAACTTGCTACTGTTTTCCTCCTCAGGGGGGCTCAAAAGCAGCATACAACATTGTTATTTCCGTCTCCCTTTTGCCCTTGTAGTTGAAACCGTGTGAGGAGTTTAGGCTGAGAGAGAATGGTTGGCCAATGAGATTTTGTGGCAGATTGGTATTTGAACCTGAGTGCCCCAGGTGCTAGTTCAGCATTCTGATCACTATATATCAAGCTGACTCTCCATATAAATATATTTGTCTTCCCCCCCCCCCCATGATATTCACGTAGCAGGTGGAACAGAGAAAAGGAGGTTGAGAGGGGACATGATAGCCCTCTTTTTAAGTATTTGAAAGGTTGTCACTTGGAGGAGGGCAGGATGCTGTTTCTGTTGGCTGCAGAGGAGAGGACACGCAGTAATGGGTTTAAACTTCAAGTACAACGATATAGGCTAGATATCAGGAAAAAAATTTTCACAGTCAGAGTAGTTCAGCAGTGGAATAGGCTGCCTAAGGAGGTGGTGAGCGCCCCCTCACTGGAAGTCTTCAAGCAAAGGTTGGATACACACTGTTCTTGGATGCTTTAGGATGCTTTGGGCTGATCCTGCATTGAGCAGGGGGTTGGACTAGATGGCCTGTGTGGCCCCTTCCAACTCTATGATTCTATGATTCCAAAGATCAATAATGTTTTTTTCTCCCCTTGTTCTCAAATGATTTTTGCCTTCTGCAATGATGTAATGGTGAACAGTTGTCTCCTTTAAACGATAGCCAGATGGGATCATGCTAGAATGCTTTTAAAGCCAGCACAGCATAGTGGCTAAGAGCAGTGGACTCTAATCTGGAGAACTAGGGTTGATTCCCTGCTCCTCTTCCACAGGAAGTCTTCTGGGTGACCCTGGGCCAGTCCCAGTTCTCTCAGCCCCGCCAACTCACAAGTTGCCTGTCATGGGGAGGGGAAAGAAGGGTGTTAGTAGGCTGCTTTGAGACTCCTTCGGATAGAGAAAAGAGGGTTATTAAAACGTCTTGAGTTGGAAAGAAGCTTCTGTGCTGTTGGCTCACCAGTTCTGCATTTGTTTTTCCTTGTATAGTGTGAAGGTGGACTTTCAGAAGCATACGGTGGCTCCTGTGCAAAAGTTCTGCAGTGCTTCCGAAAAACTGCGGACCATTACAAGCCTTGATCTGTCAATCAATGTTACAGAGGTAGGGATGTCCTTATACTAGAAACTATACCACTGCAGAGAGTGGCAGTGGGGTATTCTAACAATGGGAGGTTTGGGCTTCGGCATCTGGGAATGGGTCTGACCCCAAACTGTCTAGATCAGGGGTGGCCAGACTGTGTCTCTCCAGATGTCCATGGACTACAATTCCCATGATCCCCTTTCAGCATGCTGGCCGAGGCTCATTGGAATTGTTTAGATCAGGGGTAGTCAACCTGTGGTCCTCCAGATGTTAATGGACTACAATTCCCATGAGCCCCTGCCAGCATTTGCTGGCAGGGGCTCATGGGAATTGTAGTCCATTAACATCTGGAGGACTACAGGTTGACTATCCCTGGTTTAGATCATTGATCACCAACATGGCACCAGTAGCCCCCAATATGTCTGCTGTGGTGTTTCCTGGTGCCTTCTTGTTTCTTTCCATAGATAATTATTTCCTTATAGTTGGCTTCAGTCTTCCCAAATTCTCATAATTGCCCTCCATTTGCAGCCATTTTGTGAGTGGTCCCACCAAACCTGACAGCCATTTTGTGGTGATGTTTCTCATGATACAGTCCTGTTAGTGCAGAGGGAAGTGTGGGTCTGAGACAGGACCACTTCCTACCCCTGGTCCACTGGTCTTTGGTTCTGCAACCACCAAACTGAAATTGACCTGGCTAATTTACCAGCAGTTTGGGAACTGGTCACCCGAGACAGGGTATCATCTGTGCATGGAATTGGGGTCACTGTGGGTGGGAACATAGCTGTGAATTTCCTGCATTCCTCAGAGTTGACTGGATGACCCTGGAGGTCCCTTCCAACTCTGTGATTCTGTTAATTAATAACAATAAAAAGGCTTTCTATGTATAGGCAGAGAGGTCCTCTCTCCTACATGCATGAGTGAGCTTCAGGGGGACACTTTGGGCACAGTCTGCTTTCTTAAAAAGAAAAAAGGACTTTATTCACTACAGCACAGGTTAATGTCTGGTTGGCGTTTGGGCCCTGCCATGGTTTCACTGTATGCATGATTTGTATTTCTGTGTTCTCTGCAGGAGTGAAACAAGCATTTGGTGATCGTGGGATTGCTATGTAAGGGGTTGTTTAATTTCACTTTCATGTCCAGAGCAGCTAGAGAAGTTGAGAGGAGGTTATCTGCATGACTAAGTTCTTGAAGGCTTGGAGTCCGATGGATGGGTTTCACACCTGGGTGTTACCAATGTGCCTGGGAAAATGGGGAGGTTCCCTTCCAAAGTGGGGAGGCTATATGTCAACTTGACCAGAGGCATACTGGAGCTGTGTCTTGAATCCTGCCAGGTTCTTTGTTCTTTTGTTGACTTTGTCTGGGTTTGTGCATTTCTGGCAATTTAAAGTTACAAAAGTTGTATTATTACAAAATATTTTATGTATCTTTCAGGTGGTGGAGGTTGGACACTTCTGGGGTTACAGAATCGATGAAAAAAATATTACTTTATTGAAAAATCTGTCTACCGAGATCAACCAGCTAGACCTAAAGCCTCTGTCGATCCGTCCCTATCCGGACCTGGTTTGCATGGCACCGTTTACAGACTGGGAAAACGAAAAATACTACAGAGCCCAGATCCTGTATGTGTCTGGGGAGGATGTCGAGGTATCATTTTCATTCCTGATGGTAGAGTGTGTTGTTGCTTGTTTTTTAAATTAATCTGTATTCTTAAAATACAATAAATACGACGTACAATCAAATCATTAAACTTATAAAGAAGAAGTAGATCTGCCAATACACTGCATCGCATGAATTCCACCATTATCAAAATATCTCTGAGAGATATCTTAGAGAATGCCTTTTCTTCCCACACGGTGGCATACACAGGTTGTGTCCGTGTTTCCCTGCTACCCCTTGCCAGATGTAACACGTAAGTTGCAGGTTCTCCTAAATTCCAGGATGTGTGGTGCATGATTAGGATCAGGATGACAGCTGAAAACTGAGGGAGGGTCTATAGTGTCTGCCCAACCCACAAGTAAACCCACAAGCACATGGGTTTCCCCAATACTGTCCTCCAAGGACCATTTTTGGTTGTAAAACAGTAGCAGGGGGGAGGGTTGAAGCTAGGGTTGGGCGCTTTGGTGTCCGAAGCGCTCAACCCTAGTTGAAGCCCCCTCTCCATGTGTAATATATTTCTGATCCTAAAAGGGTTGTTTGTTTATTGATTCTTTGTGCATCTATTTCGCCCTGTCTCAGGCAGATTGCAACACATTTAAAATTACATACAATCTAAAACCAGATTTCCATTATAAAGTCCAAAAATAACTTATCTTATCCATGGTTCCTCTTATCTTATCCGTGGTTCCTCTTAATATTTGTGAAACCAGCTTGGAGGTGGAGCAAGTCCGGGGTGTCCGAGTTTGAATAGGCCCAATCAGGGTGCGGCTGGCTGCACCTGATTGGCCCGTCGCCTACAGCTCCCGCCCTCCCTCGCCACCTGCTCACCCCTCACCTCACAGGCGTGCTTGGCTGCTGGAGCTGATCCACAGGACACGTTGCAGGTGGTGGCCACCGAGCTTCCAGCCATGCCCACACAGTGCTGCCTCTGCCTCCTCGCTGCCCGACTTTCCCTAACACACCTGACTTCCCCTTATGCTGAAACTCCCACTGCGACCATTCCGGCCCACACGGCAGCGCTGCCAAGCAGCCTGCCCAGCACTCTGTGGCCATCTAAAAGGTGCCACAGAGGGAGGGTGGAGCGCCTGACTTTCCTAATGCGGGAACGCCTGCTGGGACCACTCCAGCCCACATGGTGGTAGCACTGCCAAACAGCCTGCCTGGCACTCTGCTGACATCTTAAAGGTGTCACCGAGGGAGAGGATAATGGCTGCCTCATCCCACCGATCCCAAACCCCCACAGCTCCCTCTATGCCGCTGAGAGCCAGTTTGGTGTAGTGGTTAGGAGTGCAGACTTCTAATCTGGCATGCTGGGTTCAATTCTGCACTCCCCCACATGCAGCCAGCTGGGAGACCTTGGGTTCACTATGGCACTGATAAAGCTGTTCTGACCAAGCAGTGATATCAGGGCTCTCTCAGCCTCACCCACCCCACAGGGTGTCTGTTGTGGGGAGAGGAAAGGGAAGGAGAATGTAAGCCGCTTTGAGACTCCTTTGGGTAGAGAAAAGCGGCATATAAGAACCAACTCTTCTTCTTCTGTGGGAAGTCAGGGGGCGCCAGTGGGAAAGCAAGTGGAACAGGGGCTCAGGCAGCCCCAGTGTTGTGCCTTGGCAGAAGACTCCCCCCCCCTCCAGTGGCCTGAGTAAAATTGTCAAGCGT
This sequence comes from Paroedura picta, assembly GCF_049243985.1. Taxonomy (NCBI): domain Eukaryota; kingdom Metazoa; phylum Chordata; class Lepidosauria; order Squamata; family Gekkonidae; genus Paroedura; species Paroedura picta. The sequence goes on from NC_135370.1 coordinate 169,683,719, forward strand.
TGACCGGTCCCCAGTGATAAAAAGGTTGGGGACCACTGCCGTAGGGGACTCTCTGCCTGTATGCTAGCTGCTGGTGTTGTAACTAGCCAGTCAGCATAGAGTCAAATGCCTTCACCTGTTGTTGCCTCCTAGTTGAAATGTTTAACAGGCTCATAAGTGGGAGGCTTGCAGCAGCCTGAACAGCCAAGGCTGGACTGAGCTTGTGAGAGCTTGGAAGATAAGTAAGATTCACCCACGGTTAGATCTTGGATGGGATGCTATGCAGAGGAAGACAATGAAAAACCTGTGTGCTCACCTCTTGCTCTGAAAATCTGGGGGGGGGGTTACTTTAAGTGAGTTGTGACTTGACAGCACTTAACGATAAGTAAATGTCTTGCATTTGCCCCCTGCCCATTTCCTTTTGTGCTTAGAAAGAAACATCAGTCTTTTAACTGCTCTCGCCTTATTGGCCAGGTTTTCTACGTAGACTATGGCAATAGATCCAAAGTGATGCTGCACCAGCTGCGGGAAACTCCAGACCACCTTCGAGAGCTTCCTTTCCAGGTCACGTTTTTCTTTTCCCTTTGTACTGAAATTTAATTGCAGATGGAAAGGCCCGCCTTCCAGTTCATGGGAAGTCATGGGCGGTGGGAAGACAGGGGCGCCAGCAGGAAAGCAAGTGGAGCAGGGGCTCTGGCAGTGATGTCCCTCTGCAAAGACTACCCCCCCCCCCGGGCCTCAGTAAAATTGTCAAGCGTTGACTGGTCCCTGGTTATGAAAACTGATCTACACTACAGGATGGGACATGCAGTAAGCAATGTACTAGGACAAGGGTGGCCAAACTGTGGATCTCCAGATGTCTCTGCTGGCTGGGGCTCATGGGAATTGTAGTCCATGGACATCTGGAGAGCCGCAGTTTGGCCACCCCTGGAACAGGGCTTGGACTGTAGAAATCTGAAATAGGCTTTATTGTTGGTGCTACCACTTCTTCATTTGGCTTTATTTTGAAATTAGTTATGTTTTGTTTTCTCTGTGCTGCTGTTTTACATGTTTATCTTTTTTTTTGTACCCCCATGGCGCACCGATTAACAGTTGTTAGTGGTTAGGGGATAGGGAAATTTTTTCACTGCCAGGTTATATATAGTTTTAATGGGGACATTGTTTTATTGTGGAGTTTTATTGTGTAACCCACTGGGAGAGGCGGGAAATAAATCAAAATATAATAATAATAATAATAATAATAATAATAATATACTTGTGGCACTTTGGTTAAAAAGTGGCTTATTTCATTAAATACAATTTTACAATCGATGAATTCTGTTGAAAGCCTGAGTGGGGGGGGGGGGGAAGCAAGCCTGTTAATCTTTCAAATTGAATTTCTTTTCCATTTCCACAGGGGGATGTGGGGGGGAAGAAATTAAACATTTTTGTTCTTTTGTGCATACTAGGCTTTAGAATTTAAGGTGCGCAGAATGCGGCCTTCTGCGCAGTCTCTAGTCTGCGGAGAGCAGTGGAGCTATGCAGCGAGCCAGAGGTTTGCTTCGTTGGTCCATCACTGTGCCCTGACAGTGAAGGTCTTTTCAATTGTGCACAGTGTCTTGCACGTGGATATATACCGGCATTCTGGGATTATGGATGTAGTGAATATCCGAGACGTACTGATTCAAGAATGCTATGCAGAGTTGTCAGAAGACTCCTATGAATCAAAAGTATGCCTTACATTCTTTAAGTTATGCTAAATCTTGGAGTGTTTTTCTAACAAATTATTATTTAATGTAGAATGTAGAACTGGAAGGGGGAAGGAGCAAAGGAAAAGCAGGCTGGGTTTTGTAGGGCCAAACGATAGAATGCCTTTATTGGTGAGTTGGGTCTGGGTTCCTTCCTGCTCTGTATTGATGGACTGGCAGATGTACCTTTTACGGGTCACAGCAACGCATTGCCATTCATTCATTCATTCATTCATTCATTCATTCATTCATTCATTCATTTATACCGCCCTCCCCGAAGGCTCAGGGCAGTTTAGATAGGAACAAAGAACAATAAATAAAACAGTCTATAAACAACTGAATACCTTACAATAATAATACTAATAGTTGTAACCATATAACAATATAACAGTATAAACAATATAAACAGTACAACAGTGCAACAATGCAAACAGGTCCAGAGCATTGGTTAATTTAAGAACATAAGAAGAGGACTATTGGATCAGATCAATGTTCCATCTAGTCCAGAATGCTGTCTCACACAGTGGCCCACCAGTTCCCCTGAGGTCCAACAACAGCATAGAGGCCGAGGCTTTCATATGAACATAAGAACCTGGCTTGATCAGACCGGTGGTCCGTCTAGTCCAGGACTTTAATTCATACAGTGACCAACCTCTGGAGGTCCAACGATAGGGCATAGAGGCTGAAGCCTTCAGAAGAATATCAAAAGAACCCTTCTGGATCAGACTAAACAACAGGGCATGGAGGTTGAAATCAAATGAACATAAGAAGAGCCCTGCTGGATTAGATCAATGGTCCATGTGATCCAACATCCTATCTCACACAGTGGCTAACCTGGAAGGTCCATGACAAGGCATAGAGGCCGAGGCCTTTCCTTGATCTTGCCTCCTGCCACTTGGATTCAGAACCTCTGAATGTGGAGGTTCCCTTCAGTGACTATGACTAGAAGCCATTGACAGACTTAACCTGCATTAAGCTTTCTAATCCCCTTTTAAAGCTGTTCATTCCTGCGGCCCCCACCACATCTCCTTGCAGCAAATTCCACATTTTTAATCCAGTCTTTTTCAACCTATAGAATCATAGAGTTGGAAGGGGCCATACAGGCCATCTAGTCCAACCCCCTGCTCAACGCAGGATCAGCCCAAAGCATCCTAAAGCAATCTACCCTGGTGGAGCCCCTGAAATAATTTTTCAGATTTCAAGTGATGTCAGCTGGCCACACCTCCGTGTCACACACTCCCACCGCTCCTTGAAGTGATATGCCACTGGAATTGACATCACCATCCACTTTAACAGGCAGACTCGAGGAGGACTGGGGAAGAAGAGGCAGCAGGTGATTTAAGGCAAAAGTAGTTATGCAGGCTTCACCCTTCTTATGCACATAAGCCACAAAAGAACACTCATGCTCTGGAGAGGGGAGTGGTAGAATGAAAGTAGCTGGTTCCCCAGCTTGTGGCCAAGTCCATCAAGGCAGGAAGGGAAAGGACATTGGCCCCTCTAAAGCTCCAGTGGACCCCTGGTTGGGAATCCCTGTTTTAATCACTCTGTGTAAAGAAGTAGTTCATTTGTGACTCTCCTCTCCTACGTTTGTTGCTGGAGGACCACAGGTTGACTGCCCCTTCTCTAGGGACCCAGAGCACGTTAGACGCCTTTCAGGATGCCCTCAGTTTCCCCACAAAGGGGGAAAACTTCAGCATTCTTTCTCTTCCCACCTGTGCCTGTTGTTAGTTAAGCAACGAAACTCTCAAGCAGCTGTTTGCAAACCCGGATGCGAACAAGGGGAAGAGCATTGCGGCTGCGGAGACTAACTCGAGAGAGGAAGAAGAGGAGCGCCTGATCAAAGCGTTGCTGGACGGCTGCACCATCAATAGGCTGGGGTCGCCCAACTGCAAGGTGAGTTGAGAGGGGTATGACTTCGTTTTTCGTTTTCAGAACCATGTCCGAAGCGAATCGGTCTCCCTCCTGATGACGAGGATATTTCCCGACTGTTGACGGAGTGATCGGGAACCATCTGTGATTGAATCCAGTTTAAATGACTTACAGAAGGACAGTTTAAAAAAAAAAATACACAAAGACCAATTTTCCTACAAGGGATAGTGGGTCAGAAGAAGCCCTCCTGTCCCCTTTCAGCCTTTCCACAGACAGACCCCTACGCTTTAGTACTAATATTTGTATGTATTCGTACATTCATATATACAATCATAGACTTACAGAGTTGGAAGGGACCTCCAGGGTCATCTAGTCCAACCTCCTGCACAATGCAGGAGCTCACAGCTAACTACCTGCCCACCCACAGTGACCCCAATTTCATGCCCAGGTGATCGCCCCACCAAGTATCTCCAGAATCTTGCCTGGCCTGGAGTAATTTCACCTACCACCCCACATTTGATTTAGTTTGCAACTTCTCTTGCTCTTGTTCCCAAAGGCAGTTCTGCTCGGTCCATTCAATCCGTACAATCTGAAAGTCAGCAGCATGACCAGGATCTCCCGCTTCAGGTAGGATAGCGCTGTTGTGCGTCTTGTGGGGGAACATGGGGCTTTCCTGTTTTGCTGCTGGGAATGGCCATCCCCGATGTCTTAAGATGCAGCTCGAATATGGGGCTTTTGCCCGACAGCAGCAAAAATCTACACTCTTTTCAGCCAGCAATTATTTCTGGATATAAAGGACTGCCGTGTGTCTCTGGAGCTTCTCAGTCAGTGGGAGGTTTTTTTTTTGCTTTCAACAGGAGAGTCTTGGGCCCATTCTGCATCCAAGGGTTAATGCAACTTCAATGGACCTTAGAAGTAGATTTTCCTGTTCTGCAGAGGAAAATCCAGCTGCAAAAGCACATTGAAAGTGCATTATCTTCCATGTGCAGAATTAGCCTTGGTATTTGCACACAAAGGCAGGTTCCTGCACTGAAATAATGGCCATCCTCGTGGTTTGTGTGCCAGCTTCAAAAGTGACGACTTAATTTCCCCAGCGGCCTTAATGGCTAATCTCTCCTGGGGCAATAATTGGTCCTTGAAAGGCCACCCTGTCTGTACAGTGGAGCAGTTGTGTTTAAACAGCACCGGATAGTAAAGAGGAAGGACAGAGATAAGATCATAACTACATCATTAGCTAGGAGGGGGAACAACACTTAAGCATAGAACTTGCAAGAAGAAGTGAGATATTGTCCTCACAGTAGCAATCTGGAGACAGAGAAAAGATCAATGCTTGACAGGAAAGAAGGTGCTGACCTCAGTAGCCTATCAAAGCACCTTGCTACTCTTTGCATGGTCTTCTCTTCTTCTTCTTTGTACCCCAGACATTGCCTGTTCCAACACCTGTTCTCAAGGTCTAGAGTGCTAGTTTAAGATCCCACAGGGCCCTGATCACATTTGGCAGAGTATTCCGGGGCCGAAGAAGCCCTGGCCCTGGTGGAGAGCAGTTCTACCTCTTCATTGTTGTTATTATTCCTCCCCCCCCCCCCGCTAGAGCTGTCTTGGTCGAGAAAGAGAGCATCAACTCTGTGATTGTTGATGATGCCCCTGAGGATTCATTTCAGCAAATGCTGGTAGCTGTGTCCATCGCGGTAAACGCAACAGGTAGGTATTCCGTAAGTGGTTTTAAAAAAACTGTGACCGTGCATTAACAAAACTGTCGCTCATTTGTTTCTATGCTGTAATTTCATTTCCTGTTGTAGGTTGATGCATTCTTAAAGAGACGTGTTCTTGTTGATCACAGGGTCTACCATGTTGCTGAGGGAGACCTCCGTCATGCCTCGTATTCCTGGGTTGCCGGCTTTGCTTAGCATTCTGTTTGCGCCTGTGATAGATCTAAGGTATGTGCTCCCTTCTAAGCATTAGCCCACGAATCGACCCAACAAATAAATTGCATCCAAAACTTCCTTTCCTGAGCTCCAAAAAGCAGTATTGAACCTACCAAAGGAGACTATTTGTCCAGAGGCAACGGGGCACCTCTCTTCTCCCCCCCCACTCATGTTTAACCTTGGTTAGGAAAAAAAACCTTAACCTATGGTTAAGCATCAGGTTTGTCCAGATTGTCTGCTCATAAAGTAGATGTATCTTCTGTTCTGGACTGCAAGGTGAACAAACCGGTCAGTCCTAGAGGCAATCAGCCCTGACTGCTCCTTAGAAGGCCAGATCCTGAAAATGAAACTCAAATACTTTGGCCACCTCATGAGAAGGAAGGACTCCCTGGAGAAGAGCCTAATGCTGGGAGCGATCGAGGGCAAAAGAAGAAGGGGACGACAGAGAATGAGGTGGCTGGATGGAGTCACTGAAGCAGTCAGTGCAAGCTTAAATGGACTCCGGGGAATGGTAGAGGACAGGAGGGTCTGGAGGATCATTGTCCATGGGGTCGCGATGGGTCGGACACGACTTTGCAACTAACAACAACAACAACAACAACAATCTTCTGTTCACTTGACCTTTAAACGTTCTGTGCTTTGTTTAGGGTTGATGCGAGCAGAAGGAGGTACACTGGTGTCCTTTGTGGCCTGGGATGGAACCATGCGCTTGGAACCCCGGTCCTTCCGGACCATGACATGGAACTTTCATTTGATGTGCAGATTACTGCTGATGATATAACACAGGTTTTTAAAAAACACACATTCATTCTTTGGATCAGCCTTTTCCAACTTTTTTACCATTGACAAACCCCTGACACATTCTTCAGCCTTTCAGAAATGGTAGCACGATTGTGCAGAATATGGTTGGGAAGCATAGTTTTGCACATGCCCACCTGGGGCAGATTGATTTAGTTATTTAATTCTGGTAAACCTCATCTTTCTCCCCCCTGGGAACCCAAGGCAGCTCACATCAATCTCCCTTCCTCGATTTTATACTCACAGTAACCCTGCAAGGTAGGTTAAGCTGAGAGAATTCAAACCTGAGTCTACTGGATTTTAGTCTGATCCCCATAACACACTACCTCTTAGTTGTGGCTAATGACTGGTGTCAGAAGTGAACGTGGTTTCCACATTAGTGATACACTTACTGATTTTTTTTTTAAGAGCCACCTGGAAAATATCCCACCAGTGGCATGTGAAGGGGGAAATTCTGGCCCAGTGTGGAGTCAGTGAAAGCAGAAACAGGATTGTATTTGGATGCGCTAACCATTATTACTCTGGTTAGACAATACATTCTTTCTTAAAAATTCTCCATTTGGCTCAGTCATCGGCCTTTCTCAGCTTTTTTACTATTGAGAAGCCGCTGAAACTTCCTTCAGTTATGGTTGGGAAAGCATAGCAGTGTACACGCCCACCTGTGGCCCTTCCCCACCCCTCCAGGCCCTTCATTGGTTATTTTGAGAGGGGAGGGCGGGTCAATATTGACCATATATAGTTACATCACCCAATAAATGTTTAACAACTTTTAAGAATATATTAAAAAATTAACTTCCAACCATTTGGGAAACCCTTCCACGGCTGTCAAGAAACCTGTCAAGAAAATCCTGGCTCAAAGAGCATAAACATAGCTCAAACACAGCTCCTCTCTGTTTGCAGGTAAACATCCTACGGAAGGCTATTAACAAGTTGGCCTGTGATGGGCCTAACGGTTTGTTACATTTGGGTAAAGAGAGAATTGCTCATTTACAGAATGCTGCTCGCCAGAACCTTTTAAGGTAAGCTCTCTTTTCTTAGTGTTTTTCCCATTCATTAAATCATTTCGATCTTTAGTGACTATGGGTTGTGAGAATTTTTGTTAGGCCATGAGATAAACTCTAATTTTAGTAAAAGTTTCATTGAGCCAAGCAAATACACTCATTGAAGGCATTGACAAGACTGGGGTTTGGGGTACCGATCTTTGAATATATCTTCCCCTGGTATTCCCCCCAGGAAGGCCTTGGAGGATCATTGTCCATGGGGTCACGTTCGGTCGGAAACGACTTCGCACCTAACAACAACAATACCAAAAAGGTTGAGAACCGCTGTTTTATCCAGCAGCACAAGTCCTTAATGGGACACGATAAAGGACACGGATGACGCCAGTGCTCCCCCAGCTGCATTGCTCCACACTGGAGACCAGATCAGATTCAGGGTTTCGGTGCTAGTCTTCAATGCCCTAAACGGTCTGGGACCAGCGTATCTTCAGGACCCACAAAGAATGCTAAGATCATGAGAACATCTGTTCAGCATCCACAGACCAAAGGGAATGAAATTGGCCTTGACCAGGGTCAGAGCTTTTTTCGCCCTAGCCCCAGCCTGGTAAAACGCTGTGCCAAAAGAGATCAGGGCCCTGTGGAACCTTTGTGTTAGGTGTAGTGGTTAGGAGTGCGGACTTCTAATCTGGCGTGCCAGGTTCGATTCTACGCTCCCCCACATGGGTGACCTTGGGCTCGCTACGGCACTGATAAAACTGTTCTGACCGAGCAGGAATATCAGGGCTCTCTCAGTCTCACCCACCTCACAAGGTGTCTATTGTGGGGAGAGGAATGGGAAGGCGACTGTAAACCGCTTTGAGCCTCCTTTGGGTAGGGAAAAGCGGCATAAAAGAACCAACTCTTCTTCTTCTGAATCAGCTCTTTGGGGCCCGCAAGACAGAGCAGTTCCACCAGGCCCCAAATAACCATCAAGAAATGTTGGACTCACCACTGGAGATGAGAAAAAATCTGCTCCATAAACTCTAGAAACGCCCCTTGATCTTTATGTTGGGGGAATTAGAGACCGTCTATATTTTTTAACCCCATGACTGCTTTAAATGATATCATCACCCACCCTGAGCCATATTGGAAGGGCAGGCTACTATGATTAGTGAGGCTACACCAGGAGGTGTTCAGGGGGTCACTTCCATATCTTTTAAGCTCCAAGTCTCTGTATCATCCCTTTTGATGAATTATTGTCTGGATAATAAGTAAATGGATGTGGTTCTCTCAGACACAGACACTCTTTAAAAGAAAAGCTTGATCTCAAATGTTGCTAGTCACTCTGATGCTGTGAGTGGTATGTTTCTTTTTTAAGAAGAGTTGGTTCTTATATGTCGCTTTTCTCTACCCGAAGGAGTCTCAAAGCGGCTTACAGTCGCTTTCCCTTTCCTCTCCCCACAACAGACACCCTGTGAGGTAGCCCTGATATTACTGAAGAAGAAGAGTTGCTTCTTATATGCCGCTTTTCTCTACCCATATGTGTCTCAAAGGGGCTTACATTCACCTTCCCTTTCCTCCCCACAACAGACACCCTGTGAGGTGGGGGAGGCTGAGAGAGCTCTGATATTACTGCTCGGTCAGAACAGCTCAAACAGAACCGTGACTAGTCGAGGGTCACCCAGCTGGCTGCATGTGGGGGAGCGCAGAATCTAACATAGCTCACCAGATTAGAAGTCCGCACTCCTAACCACTACACCAAACTGGCTTTACTTTGCACAATAGAGTGATGGAAAAACAAAATACATAATGCATCATCATGCATTCGGGGCAATTCTGTCTCGTCCTTTTCCGCATTGCTTAAGTTAATTGTATTTACCATATGTCACCACTACTTAAGAGCAAAGGATGCATTTTGAAAAACAGCTCTGGACAGAATGAATTAAATTCTATCTGTGCTGTATTTTGCAGAACTTAGGGAGACAGGCGATGGCAGGCAGGGAGTCCATAGGAATCAACTTGTCAAACATGACAAAGCATGCTAAATATGGCTAGGATGTGTATATGTAGTTGAATTAATGCACATCCCTGTACATCCCAAGGTTTGTTACAAGCATTAGCACGAGGGGTCGAGTGGGATCTTAATGATTGCCTGGTCCGGATGGCCTGAATAGATAAGGTCAGGGCAGTATTGTTCTCTCAGCAAAGCCACGATAGTGCAAGTTTAAGCCACTGGCAGCCCAGCAGTTTAATCCGAACTAGAGAGGCTTTCCGACAGACCGCCCACCCCTGTGTAGCCTCATCCCTTATTTTGCAGTGCAGCCACTTTTCATATGTGTTGCGGGTTCACAGTCAGAAGGGTCACACACCCAAAGCACAAATATGGATCATGGAGCTGCTCCAAGCGCTGAGGGTGGGGGTAGGAGAAAGCCCATTTCTTCATCTCTGAATCTGGTCTTCAAGAACATACCATCCTCTCCTCCTTTATCAGTCCCCGCAGTCTCCATTTGAAAGCTTCTCAATGTCAGGTGTCGGGAGCCTGATGCCCAGGAAGAACTCATCAGAGTAGACTGATTTGGAGCTGGATTGATCAGGGGTTTGATGCTCTGTGCAAGATATCTTTATATGTACCAATGATTTCTAAACCAATTGCTCTCTCTTCCCTGCACGCACCGCAAATGTGAGCTGAAGTGTGCTAAGAATAATTGAATGTGTGTGGGGTGTGCTTGTATCTGATCTCAAAGCAGAGACTGCTTCCTGATACATTTTGGCCCTACAAGCCCCTGTGAAGGAGGCCTATGGGTTTACATAGGTAATCTTACAATGTCATCTTTATGCTTAATAAAACGAAATATGATTGGACAGGGGGTTGGACTAGACGGCCTGTATGGCCCCTTCCAACTCTATGATTCTACGATCAAAAAATGGATTCCTTGTGTCCAGATGAATATGCTAGGCAAGAATTTCCAGCAGAGAGGACTGGTTTTTACCAGCCCTCAGGATCAAGAATGTAGAAAGAAGGACACAGTGAGGCATCCGAACATTCTCTTTTCCTGACAGGTTAATTCCCAAAAGCTGTTTAGGCCTCCTTCCCTTCAAGGGAAAAAAAAAAGCCAAGATAGCATCCATTCACATCTAAGAGGAGCCCTGCTGGATGAGACCAGCAGTCCATCTAGGTCAGCATCCCATCTTACACAGGGGCCTACCAGGTCCTTGAGGGCCAAGAAGGCATAGCGACCAAGGCCTTCAGCACTCTTCCTTGCTGAATAAAATCAGAGTCCAGTAGCACCTTTAAGACCAACAAAGATTTATTCAAGGTGTGAGCTTTCGAGTGCATTCACTCTTCGTCAGACTATGAACTGGCCATAACAGTAGGAATATATAAGCAAAAGTTAATCCTGTTACATGAGTAAACTGTATCACAGCATCCAAACCACAGCTACATGATAACTCCCTGCCAAACCAGCCAATCAGGCCCCTTGAACCCATTTGTAGTTCACAAAATTTGAATCTTCATTGCTGGTGTTGGAAAACTTATCAACAGCTGGTATGCCCATATTGCTTTGTTGTTGTTTTCTTCTCTGCAGATGTGCTTCTCCCTCTAATGGATGCTTTGATATTACATCAGTGTATTTCCCTCAAGTTTAAATGTGCAGGGAAATACAAGAGGGAGCAAAATGTGAGGAAAAGTGGGGGGGATGAAGCAACATGGGCACCCAGGTGATAAAAAGAACAGTGCAGAAAACCTGCTCTTAGTTCTGGCAAAGGGCAGAGTTCATAGCAATGCATGGATGCAGCCCAAATCCCAGCATCTAGACGAAAAGCTGCACACACCTCTGCCATGATTCTTGAAAATATTGATGCTGAAATGCAATGTACTTGGGTCTCATTCACTGGCATTTATAATGGGTTCTCTGAATAAGGAGATTACTTGTATTGTGCATTTCTTACTCGTTGTTTTTGTATTCCCCCCCCCTCCCCTTCCTCAGCCTGATTTGCAAATCAGAGCCTCGGGAAATAGTTCCTCTTCAGTGGTACGCAAAGCCATACGAGTGGGGCAAGGTAAGATTTGCCAAAACAACGAAGGACCGTTAGAATAACATGATGCCGCATTTAAGGAGGCTGCAAATATAGCTGCGAACACGTTCAGCGGTCGAATTTACTGCGCTCACACATGGCACACATCAGCTGATTGCTCAGTCTGTTCAGTCCATACCAGGTTTACACACACACAAAAATGCTAATCCACAGCCTTTTGTGTCTCTCATGCCCCTGCCACCAGGGATGAAAGGAAAGGACATCCAGGTGGCCAAAGGAGCTTCCAGTAAGAAGGCTCTGCCCCTAGACAAAGAGGAAGAAAGTGAGTCAGACGGCAAGGAGGATTGGGACCTACAGAGGCCCCTAGAGTTGGGGCTCCCGGGCCCCAGCCGAGAGTCACCCACGGCTCAACTGCTGGAAGTACCAGTGTCCTTGCAACTGTCTAGCCCCGAGGGTCCTCCAGGGTGCTGGAGGCAGTGGCAGCAGGGAAGTTTGACAGCGCGCAGGTGGAGTGCTCAAACGAGATGGCGCACAACTGAGTGCGCTCTTGCTGATGAGGACCAGGTGCAGCTGAAAGCAGCGCGAAGCTGTTAACTATAGCAGAGAGGTTGTACTTAAAAGGCGCCAGGACCTAAGCTTCTTTGTAGGTGCAAATCAGTGTTCCCTGCCCTTCCGCTTGGATTCCTGGCTCTTCTCTCGCCATGGCGAAGCTCTTCTGGTTTGTCTTCTGGGATACAACCTCGACTTGCTCTGTGGCAGGGGTAGTCAAACTGCGGCCCTCCAGATGTCCATGGGCTACAATTCCCAGGAGCCCCTGCCAGCAACCGCTGGCAGGGGCTCCTGGGAATTGTAGTCCATGGACATCTGGAGGGCTGCAGTTTGTCTACCCCTGCTCTATGGATCTGCGAGTCTCCTTCTGGTAACCTGTCTCCTGTGCCCTCGTTCCTGCATCTTGTTCTGGCCCTTCTACGAACCCCAGCACTACCTGGGTTCACTCCCCACGTGTCTCCCTCACCCCAGCACTGACTCCCAGACATGACCCCTGGCTTGCTTTCAGATCAGGCTCTGTCTTCTGCCCTTGTTGGCTCGTACCCAGCTTGACAACGGACTGCTAGCAACTCTGTTCTTGGGCTGCGTCTGGGCTGTGGCTCTCCGGCTGCAGGTGCAGAAGACTGGGTTTGATTTATTACCCACCGCTATCAAGACATCTGGGTTTTAGTGTGGCCTGGCAAGGTAGCACATTAAGGGCCCCTTAGTCAATAACTGAAAGGGTGGATTTTATCAAAGCACAACATTTATTTGTAATGGATTTATATGATTTGTGAGTGATCTCTTTAAGAAGAGTTGGTTTTTATATCCTGTTTTTCACTACCCGAGGGACTCTCAAACCGGCTACAATCACCTTCCCTTCCTCTCCACAGTAGATACCCTATGAGGTAGGTGGGGCTGAGAGAGTTCTGAGAGAACTGCTCTGCAAGAACATCCCTAAGGGAACTGGGACTGGTCTCGGGTCACCCAGCTGGCTGCATCGGGAGGACTGGGGAGTCAAGCCCGGTTCTCCAGATTAGAAGTCGCTGCTCTTAACCACTACCCCGTGCTAGCTCTCGAACATTTGCCTGCTGAGCCAGCAAAGCTACAAGGCAAGGATTTGGGGTGAGGGGGATAGGTTGTAGAACTCAAATCGGGCTGCGTGAGAGCACACATACACAGAAGGCCAATTCTGCCAAACTGCATGGTTAGTATATACTAGAGTGGAACAGCTTGCCAAGCACCCATGAGTAGGGTTGTGTGCTCCGGTGCGCTTCAGCGATCACTGAAGCCTGAAGCGGCCAGTGCTGCAGCGCGGAGGGGAGGGGCAGCGCCATGAGCAGTGGGTTTGATGAGCTATTATACTGATCATCGGAAAATTGGGTTTCTGTTTGCCGCTGGGAAAGAGGGAGGAAGCAGAACCATAACAGTAACTTTTCAGCATTTCAGGCAGGAACTCTTTAACAGGATGGCATTTAATCCACACAGCCAGTCGGACATCCTGCTTTGCAAATGCCCATCGAGCCTCTCGCACTTTCTAAAAACATTTGACAAGCGGCAGGAAAGGTGTTGGCAGGGGCCATGGCACCCGCGGGCATTAGGCTGGGGACCCTTGTAGCAAGCAATACAAGAATAAAAGAAAACAGTTCTCATTTTTCAGGCATGTTCTAAAACAATCCCAATTGACTACAGTCATGCTTTTTTTTGGGGGGGGGTAAGAACAGATGTCCTGAGTAATTCCAGCTTGTTCAATATTTATTTCCTCTGTCCTGGCCTTGATACTAGGTAACCTTTTAAAGCAGAGATGCCCCCGACTGAACCTGGAGCCTTCTGCCTCCAGAGCATGGGCTCTTCCACTGACTCTGAAGACTGATTATTTATATGGTCAATATCTCCTGGCCACCGTATCCCATAACCCTTTCAGCAAAGACTCAAGGAGGCCGTGAGCACTCATAGAAAGCTATGATCTCTTCCCCATAACCCAATCCTCCTTCCCCACGGGCTTTCCTTCCTTCTCAGAACTTAAAAAATGTTCATGGCTTGATATGACCTTTTAACACTCTAGGATTTGGTTAATCACCTTTCCAATTTTATTTTTTCGTTATCTGAAGAAGTTTGTCATCGAACAGTCTGAAGTGGATGTGCGAGAGAAGAATGCGTCCCTCTACCAGTTGCACAAGCTGATTCTGTTGAACGCCTGAGCCTCTGATTCCAAGCACACTTCCTGGAAGGAAATCCCATTGAAATGGACAGAACATATTGCCTAATAAATGTATTGTGAGTTCAGAACATTGACTATTTTCGCTGTCCTCTTTGTTCAGGTGCAAAAGGAATGCGAGAAATGTTTTAAGCCAGTGGTAGTCAACCTGTGGTCCTCCAGATGTTCATGGGCTACAATTCCCATGAGCCCCTGCCAGCAAACGCTGGCAGGGGCTCATGGGAATTGTATTCCATGAACATCTGGAGGACCACAGGTTGACTACCCCAGTTTTAAGCAATGCATCCAAAGTTCTCAGTTTGTATCTTTTCCCATCTGTCATCAGTTTGACCTTTAAAAACCAAGTATGTCCATCAAACCTGATTTGGGATTATTTGGGGAATAAAGCTGGTCCTCCTGATGTCTCATTTCCCTTCTCTTGAAACTTTGCTAAATAGCAGTTCAGGAAGGGAGATTCCTTAGGGATGGTAATCGTGGGAGAAAGAGGATTTGGCTGTTCTGTGCTGTTTTCCTGATCTGTTTGGTCCCCTTGAAGCACTGTTTATCCAGAAAGGGGGAAATGTACACCTCTCCTGGGGCAAATGGCACCTCCAGAAAAGTCTTATGCTGCCTTTGAGAAGCCCAAAATCATACCTGTTCTCTCCCCTTTAACAAAGAGGAAAGACATGGGTGATCTTAACTCCTTTGGTACTTTGCCAAGTTTGGTCCTTGCTTTTCTCTTTAAAGGTTTAGGAAGAAGCATATTTTGCTATAGTTCAGAAGATTCTGTTTGTGGGTAGCTCATTTAACTGTTCTTCAAATGACCAAACTGATAATTCCAGCTAAGGAGCTTGCGTTTTAATCCTTTGTCTTTCTGTATGGCTGTTGATATTTCCTTTTTGCTTTTGGGTTACTGTATGCCGGTTCCAGTTATTTGCCTTTTGTTACTGGCTGGGTAACAACTTATAGTTTTGTTATCCAGAATAAAGTTATTGAACATTTATACTGTCTCTTGGTGATTTTGTGTTGAAAATCTACATATAAATTTGGCTGTGAAGCAGAAAGAAAAGAGCTGGGCGGTTTTTCTATTATTTTTACTACTTGAAGGAGTCTAAGGGTGGCTTACAATTGCCTTCCCTTCCTCCCCCCCAAAACAGAGACCCAGTGAGATAGGTGGGGCTGAGAGAGCTCTGAAAGAACTGTGACTTAGTTAAAGCGCCAGTATGGTGTAGCGGTTAAAAATGACAGCTTTTAATCTGATGAGCCGAGTTTGATTCCTCACTCCTCCAGCTGGTGTAGTGGTTAGGAGTGTGGACTTCTAATCTGGCAATCTGGGTTTGATCCTGCACTCCCCCACATGCAGCAGCTGGGTGACCTTGGGCTTGCCACAGCACTGATAAAACTGTTCTAACCAAGTGGTGATATCAGGGGTTCTCTCAGCTTCGCCCACCCCACAGGGTGTCTGTTGTGTAGAGAGGAAAGGGAAGGCGACAGTAAGCCGCTTTGTGCCTCCTTTGGGTAGAGAAAAGCAGCATATAAGAACCAACTCTTCTTCTGGGTGACCTTGGGCTCGTCACAGACCTTATAAAGCTGTTCTCACAGAGCAGTCCTGTCAGAAGTTCTCTCAGCCCTGCATATCTCACAGAATGTCTGTCGTGGGGAAAGGAAGAGAAGGTGATTGTATGCCACTTTGAGATTTCAGGCAGAGTATAAAAACCAACTCTTCTTCTACTGGCCCAAGGTCACCCAGCTGGCTGCATGTGGAGGTGCAGATCTTCAGATTAGAGGCCACCGCTCTTAACCGCTACACCATGCTGATTCTCATTGGAAGGCAATAGTAAACCATCTCTGCTCAGCTTCCGTTGAAACCCTATGCTGGGTAACCATAAGCTGCATGTGACTTTGAGGGCATATCTTTCTCTTCGCATTTAAGGTTAAGGAGTCAGACTTCCAGACAAGGTGACTTCGCTTAAGGACTTGTTCTTAGATATTAAGTATTGTTGCAGAGAACTTTGTAGGATTCAACCAGCGTGTCTTCAAGTCACTTGTAAGAGATTTGTCAGGAGGAGTCACTTCCACACTTGGGTTCAACATAGACCATCTTGGAAAGCAATTTTCAGTTTTTCAATGAGAAAAAACTGTTTCAGATTCTTCAAGGTTCACAGGATCTGAAGCTAAATGGGTGGCAAACTGAAAAAGTAACTTTTTGGAACGCTCTTCCCAAGGAGATCCATCTGCCTCCTCCTGTCATCATTCCACTCGCAAGTGAAGACTTAGATGTTTTGCTTGGAGTACCTCCAACAGAACCTTTATTGGCTGCCTTGCTGGTTGTGTGCTTCCGTGTATGTATTTTTATTGTGCGTGCATATGTATTTGAACATATATGTTAAATGTTTTAATTTTAAAATATCTTAAAGGCTGATGTTTGCTGTCATGGGGGATCCTATCTGGGTCTAATGGCAGCATATAAACATTTAAAACAAATAAAATTGAGACCAGTTCCTCCACCCCCCCAAAAGATCCCAGTTGGAAAGTGCCATATGTCCTAACTGATTTATGGCAACCCCTTAGGGTTCTCAGGGTAAGAGACATTCAGAGGCATTTTGCTATTGCTGGCTTCTGCATAGTGACTAGGGATGGTCATTTTGTTGCTGAACCACAAACCTATACAAATGAGTTTGGTTTGTGGGTTGAATTGGTTTGTATGGGGTCATGACTGCTGATTTTTGCTCCCCTCTGCTTTCCATGTGGAGCAGAAAGCAGGGGTTTATATAGCTCGGAACCATTTAAACCACTGCTTTCTGCTCTTCACAGAAAGCCGTGGTTTAAGTGGCTCAGAGCAAACATTTGTTTCATCCCTTCATGACCTAAGACCTCCCTCAGGAAGAGACCGTACTAAAGATTTAAAAATCAATTTGCATCAACTTTGTTCAAGGATAGGCTGACTTGATAGCAGACCTAGATATGTCCTTTTAATATCTCTGTACCTTGTGCCCTAGGCAAGGGGAGCCCGATAAGATTCTTCCAGACAGGAGGACCACTTACACTTTAATTTTATCATACCTCATTTCTTGGAATCTGTTGCCCCCTGGTGGGCCTTTTGGGTTTACTTAGTAATTTGATTATCTTGCTGTTCCAAGGATGCTCCAAAAATCCATGCTAGCCTATTGCTGCCACAGGACAAAATCTGAGTCCAGTGGCCTGAGTCCACGTTTAAGGCTAAGAAGAATAGTCGGTTCTTATATGCCACTGTTCTCTTTCAGAAGGAGTCTCAAAGCACCTTACAATCACCTCTTCTTCTCCCTACAACAGACACCCTGTGAGGTAGGTGAGGCTGAGGGAACCCTGATATTATTGCTCAGTCAGAACAGCTTTATCAGTGCTGTAGTATACCAAAGGTCACCCAGCTGGCTGCATGTGGAGGAGTGGGGAATCAAACCCAGCTCGCCATATTAGAAGTTGGCACACCTAACCACTGCACCAGTTTAATTGTGGGTATAAGTTTTCTTGTGCATGCATACTTCAGATACATTGATGTTATGTTATGGGTGGATTCCTAGATAATAGGCCCATCAGTGGCCACTGAATAGGAACTTCCACATCCAAAAGCATTGTTGCTAGGTGTGTGTGTGTGGGGGGTGGGGGGCTGGGGGTTAGGATTCCAAAATCCAGATTGGCAAACTCCTGGGGATTAGAAGATGAATCCTGGGAAAGGGATCTCATTGGGTTACAAAGCTACTGAGTCTACACTCTGAAGCATCTATTTTCTCCCAAGGAATTGACCTTTGTAGTCGAGAGGATCTGGGGAATTCCCACATCCCCCCTGGAGGCTGGCAACCCCAATGAACCTCTGGATTTTAGTAGCAGCAGAGGGAAGACCCTCACCTCTGTGAATGCTTTGCTGTTGAACTGCAGAGCTGGAAATAGTACAGAAGAGAGCAAACAAGATGATCTCTACTAGAAAATGCTGAAGAACCCAGGACTGTTCCATTCAGAAAAGAGATGACTAAGGGGAGACAGGATGAAGGTATATAAACTTGTCCTTGAAGTAGGCAGGCTTGGCAAATTAAATTTTCTCTCTCCCAAATACTCATCGGGAGCCATGGAAACCGATGGGCAGTATACTCAGGATAGACTGTAGGAAATACTTCTTTACACAGACAGTGATTAAAACATAATTCGTTGCCAGAGGATGCAGTGATGGCCGCACAGGCATAGACCACTGTAAACGGGAATTAGGTTTATGGAGGAGAGGTCTATCAGTGGCTATTAGCCATGGTGACTAAAGGGCACCTCCAGATTCAGAAGCAGTCAGGCTCTGAATCACAGAGTCAGGAGGCAACATCATGGGAAGCCATCCAGAAGAACTGTTTTGCCACTGAGTGAGACAGGATGCAGGACCAGATGAACCGCTGGTCAGGGCTCTTGTGTGGCTGGCCACAGTGCCAAACAGGATACTGGATTCGATACACCGCAGGTCTGATCCAGCAGGGCATCTCTTATGTCAGGGGTAATCAACCTGTGGTCCTCCAGATGTTCATGGACCACAATTCCCATGAGTCCCTGCCAGCGTTTGCTGGCAGGGGCTCATGGGAATTGTAGTCCATGAAGATCTGGAGGACCACAGGTTGACTACCCCTGTCTTAACGTTATATATCTTACACTGGGAAATGTCACTGTGCGTGAACCTGTAACTTGTCTGCTTCACTGTTGTAACGCTTCCACAAAAGTGCTTAGAGAGGTCATCTGGAGGCCCGCACTGAAATGCCATCGGGAGCTGCATTTTCAAACCAGCCCCACGGCTCTCAAAATCTCACATCCGTCTTGAGCCTTAGAGGTGAAAGTATGGTAGGGTGAGGTAGCTCGCATCCTTTTCCACTCTGTTTCTGTTTTGCCATTATGAAGCGCAGGGGATTGGGAACCCTTCTTTTGAAAGTGACCTCCTTCCCGCTGGGCCTCTGTCTCTCCTCATTTCTCTAGTTTCTTCTGATTGAGTTGGACGCTGTCCTCGGTTTGTTTTGCTTTGCCTTCATGCTTGCCTGTGATGTAGCCTTTAATGCCACCGCGAACAATCTGCGCTGGTTGGAAGCCATTCACACAATCGGTGCCTTCCCCTACCAACAGAGCTACAGAACAAATCCCGCAAACTCTTGTCAAGTGTGTGCAGACGCGGAAATATTTTTTTTCTTATTAGCAACAACAGTAGATTAGAACGAGCAGCAAACACAAGACCAAAACTGCAGTTTGAAGTGATGGGCAAACCCTGGCTTAGAGACAGCTTATCACAAAGGACAGCGCCACACTTCATGCTCCTATTGGAGAGGTCAACTCTGATTTGGAAATTCATAGAGGCTGGGAGGCAATTCTTGGGGTTGCCGGAGGTTGAGGGAGGGCAAGCAGCTCACTGCGGATGCGATGTCATACAGCCTGCCCTCTAGAGCTGCCATTTCCTCCAAGGGAACCAACCTGTGCCCTGGGGATCCGCTGTAATTTGGGTTGCCAGCTCCAGGTTGGGAAATACTTGGAGCCAAGAGAGGGTGGGATTTGGGGCAGGAAGGGACTTCAGTGGAGTATAATGATATGGAGCTCACCCACCAAAGCAGCCGTTTTCTCCGTGGGAACTGATTTCATCATTATTGTTATTGTTAATTATTCATTTTATTACCTGTCACTCCCAAATGTTGGGTTACAACAGTCTGGATAAAACCCCCATTAAAACCCCCGGCATAAAAACATCATAATAATCATAATACAATGAAAAGGAAAGATACGGTGGGAAAACAGTTCAAAACCTATCCCTTCTCCCAGTTCAGATTTCATAAAGGGAGGTGGGAAGAGGGGGGGAGATGAAACCCACAGCCGCCAAACATACCACTCTATCCTGGAGATGAGCTATAATTCCAGCAGATCCCCAGGTTCCACAGCTCCAGTGGTTGAGGAGCTCTTCTCTGAGCCATGAGAGCTTGTGGGGCTCACCGCAGAAGAGGCTCGAGCTGGGGTGCTGCTGCTCAGCAATGGAAACACCATTGTCTGACTTGGAATGGAAACACCATTGGTTGGGAGGGGGGCACAGAGTACAGTGGAGTCCATGGACAAATGGTAGAAGGCTGTGGGGAAGAGAAATCCCAGGTAACTAACTCTTTGGCAGAAGAGCCCTGCTTCCTAAGCTGGCAGATGGTATTGATCTTGTGGAGTGGGCAAGGCTAGAGTAATTGCCCTCAAGGCTAAGCCGCTAACATTGTAGAAAGGAAAATTGCTTAAATTGGTGATATCGTCTACTCCAGGGATGGCTGAACTGTAACTCTCCAGACACGCATGGGCTGACTACAATTACCATGCTGACAGGGGCTCATGGTAACTGTATTCCATGGATGTCTGGGGAGTCACATTTTGGCCACCCTGGTCTACTCTGACTGGCAGCAACTCTTCAGGTTTTTTTTCAAGGTGGAGGTCATCACAAAGCAGGATTAGGAGAGATCACAGCAAGGTGAGGGCAAAGCTCAACAGCACATCAATATGTCAGGATACCAGGTAGACACTTGTCAAAAAGACTGCTCCTGAGCAAAAGAACTTTGTGGGAACAGTCCTAGAATGTCTTCGCTTCAGCTTGGAGGCTATTATTATTGTTGTTGTTATTATTTGATTTATTTCTCTCTCCGGGCGCATCAGGGGAAGGCGTCGCGCGTGGCAGTGCGCTCAACCACGTAACTCCACGCCTGTGTGGTTGCACCCGCCATTGCGCCGCCTCCCGTGTCGCCCTCCCCCTTCCGCGGTGCGGTGCTGGCTGCGCCCGGAGGGAATGGCCGCCGAAGCAGCTGAATCGCACAAGCCTACTTCGGACCCTCTCCCCAGGGGGGCACGCTCTACCTCGCAGACCCCAGCCTCAACCATAGACCTGGTGGAAGAGCTCCGTTTTATGACCCTTCCAGTTATACCCCAGAACTAATGACAGGAAGCTCAAAGTGGAAACTGATTGCCAGTGTTCGCTGCTGGGAGTAAAAATCCATGTTGTGTGTCACTGCTATCAATTATAATTACAAAGAGCTCATGGGACATAAGCTAGGTTTGCTAGGGTGCCTGCTGCCCCTTGCAGCCTTCCACACTCACTGGCTTTGCTCTGATCTCGCAGAGGGAAAGGGCGGGGGGAGGATTTTGCCCACCCTTGTGGTCTTTACCATAGAGATTTGGAGGGATTTGTAACATGTCGTGCAATGTGACCTCTCCCTATGTCCCACCCTCTCAAAATGCCCTTGCCAGAATGCTAATTGGCTTTGGTGCTTTCGAGTGGAACCCCAATGGAATCTCCACGTTCACAGGCACCAGTCCTCTGAATCCCAGAGTCAGGGGCCAATATCAGGGGAAGGTCTAGGCCTCTATGCCTTGTGTTACTCCTCCAGAGGATTTAGTTGGCTACTGTAAGGTAGGATGCTGGAATACATTGATATGATCTAGCAGAGCACTTATGTGCTTAAAGAGAGCCAGCTTGATGCAGTGGTTAAGATTGGCGGGCTCCAAACTGGAGAGCTGGGTTTGATTTCCCACTTCTCCCCCACATGCAGCCGATGGGTGACCTTGGGTTAGTCACAGTCCTATTAGAACTGTGCTCACAGTATAGTTCTGACAGAACTCTCAGCCCCACCTACCTCACAGGGTATCTGTTGTGGGAGTGGAAGCAAAGGTGATTGTAAGCTGATTTGAGACTCCTTTGGGTAGTGAAAATTGAGGTATAAAAACCAACTCTTCTTTGATTTACTCATGGCTTTACAAACTTCCTGGCTTTGCATGTTTGCCTCATACCTGTGAAAACGGGGAGGTTGCTAAGCGCTTATCAGGGCAAAATTGATGGTTGGTGATTAATTCTGCTCAGTTTGCACCTGTTGAGAAGTCCTGATCTATTTGTGATACCACAGGGGAGAAATACAAGAAACACTCCCAGTTCTGCCATTTAAAATTTTCATTTGCAGATGCTGCAAGCAACCATCAATACTTGGACTTTTTAAATGTTGAAATGGTCAGTTTGGAATCAAGTGTAGGACATCTGACATGAAAAGACAACAAGGATGAGGTAGCTTTATCCTTAACCATGGTTCCTCTGTGAAACAGCCTGGGGGTGGAACGTGTCCAGCTGTCCGAGTTGCTGGCTGCACCCTGATTGGCCATGCCCCTACAGCTCCCTCCCTCCCTGGACGCTAGCCACATTCCTCTCAGACGCGCCAGAGACAGAGACACACAGAGCCCTGCCAGACCAAACACGAGCCCTCATTCCCTCCTATCACTCCTGCTGCAAGGGAGCCAGAGAGAGACACAGAGAGAGCTGCCACAAGCTGCTGACCAGCCCTGCTTTCCTCCTAAGCACGAGCCCTGCTATGGCTCCTGTTGCGACAGAAAGAGAGAGACACGGAGAGAGCCGCCCCTGCTACAACGGAGGGAGAGAGACAAACAGAGAGAGAGCTGCCCCAAACTGCACACCAGCCCTGCTTCCCTCCTACAAACCAGCTCTGATTACCTGCTATGCCTCTTGCTGCGATGCACACACACACACACACACACACACACACACACACACAGAGAGAGAGAGAGAGAGAGAGATCTGCACCTCCCGGTGTTCCCTGGGTCCTAGCACCCATTGCATTCCTGATTACAATGGGCTTTCTTACAAGTATACAAATAAATCACTGTTTCTGTTACTCAGACAGATCTTTAAAACATGAGGGACAAGATTTCTTGGCAGTTTTTCTTACATAATGTCGTGCTAGTAAAGCCGGTAGCTATACTACCAAAGCAGACACCAGGGAGCGCTGGTGCAGAGGTAGTCTTGGTTCTGCCAGCCTTGGATCTGCCAGCGGATGAGCAGTCTGGGCCCAGCCAGGTTGAAACACAAACATATAAAGATAAATAAATAAATATAAAATATTTAACTTTAAAACATATTTTGCAGCACACTGGTTTCTACGGTTGAAAGAATGGGCATTATTGAAAAACAAAAATTATTGGTATTGGAATGTCATGACTTCAGTTTTGGCTGGCATGGATATTTATGGTATGATACAGTTAAAGTGAGTGTCGATTGTAAAAGTTATTAGACATGCGGTTTTGGAGATCCAGAATAAATATAAATCTAGATTATGTTAAAAACACCATTGTGTTTTATAGACAAGAAATTGTAACGAAAGACTAGTGGTTAACCTATTGAGACATACTGGATTTCTCCCAAGGGAAGTGTAAAATGATATTAAAGGAAGTTTTAATAAAAGAAGTGTTGTGTCTGTGGACATTCAGAAACCTCAAGCCTGAAGCAAAGAATGTTATTCTGAATTCAGGGATTCACCGATTCCTGATTTCTAGCCTATCAACAAACAGACTTATGAGCCCATCACAGGCTTCCATTAAGAGCCAATTGTGTGTCTTGTGGCAGGAGTCTTGAGCATGCATATAAGTTCCCCATTTTTGCTTGTCAGTGTTCAGTGTTTTCTGTTTTTAGTAAAGTGTTGGTTGTTTGGAGCTGATGTGTCCATGTTTTCCCTTCTCACCCAAAGGATGTGAGAGGCTTGAGAACCACAGGGAGTCCATGCAGCAGAAGTCCAAGGTGACAGAGAATCAAGGAGGAAAAAGGGAGCTGAGAGGTGATTATAGTGGTTTAGCGGTGGGAGAACCTGCCACATTTTCCAGTGACTTGAGACCCCACTTTCCCAGGGTCGGGATTGGTCCAAGGTATGAATTTGTATTTGACTGGACAGTTTGAAGGTGTCCCCTTTGAAAATCTGGGAGGAAGATTAGGAAGGAAATACCTGACATTCCAAGGTAGGGCAGTTGTAGACTTGTTACTGGATCGGGCGTGAATTATGGGTTCAAATGTCCTCTTGATGACTCATCCTGGGTGGATCAGATCTTAGGCTGCCTTTATTGAATTCAGGATACTTTGGGGTTGTCCAGCTGCCTATAGCTGGTAATGGTTTCTGTAGCCTTGATGAAGCATCCCTTGGAGCAAAAGATATGATTGTATTGTAAACATGCCTTGGAGGTGGGGAAATGGAAATGCTTTATGCATTCCAGTGACACCTTGACTCTGGGCTGGAATGTTCTCTGGGCACGAGTGGCTTTGCTTTCAAAGTGAAGGAATCTGAGCACAGTGGCTGGAAATAATATTTGATCCTAAAGGATGTTTTGTGAATAGGGTCCTAGTGGAACATGAAGGGCACCACCGGCAGAGTATCCACTCAACCATATACTGTCAGAAGTACAACATACCAGACTCCAAGGGAAACCCTTCATTTTTCTCAGGATCCTATTGGTTTGCAGCCTGCCTTTATGCCAATAAGCTGAGTAGTAACCTCCAGGTGGGGTCTGGAGATCTCCTGGAATAATAACTGATATTTAGCCTACAAACTACCAAGGTCAGTTGCCCTGAAGAAAACTGACTACTTCTTATGGCTTTATACCCTGCTGAGGTCTTTTCTCCCCACCCTTCCCATCTTGTATCCTCCTCCCAGGTCCCAGGTTCAATCAGCTGGGGCCCTATTTTGCAGTTTTTCCAGTTGTATTCTCCCACCTCTAGAGCAGGCAAATAAAATAGCTTCCCAGCAAACTGCTTTGAGGATGTATCTGTACATTTTATGTACCCCATAGAATATCAGCTCTGAAAATGCAGATCACCAGTTTGGGAAGTTGTACAATCTGTGTTTTTATTTCTAAGCCCAGACACACATTGAATGAATGCACTTTCAATGTACTTTTGCCGCTATGTGAAACAGAAAAAGTGCATTACCCAATGTGTGTGGAATGGGACAGTCTAGGCTAGCCTGATCTCATCAGACCATGAAGGCTAAGCAGGATTGGTGACATTCAGTGGGAGACTGCCAAGGATAGTGACACAGAGGAAGGCAACAACCTCTGAACATCTCTTGCTATTGAAGAAGAGGGGTCTTTTTATACCCACCTTTCACTACCTGTAGAAGTCTCAAAGCAGCTTACAATTGCCTTCTCTTCCTTGCCCCACCTGAGAGGTAGGTGAGTCTGAGGGAGCTCTGGCAGGACTGCTGTGTGTGAACAGCTCTAACAGGATTCTGGCTAGCCCAAGGTCACCCAGCTGGCTGCATGTGGAGTGGGGAATCGAACCGGCTCGCCAGATTAGAAGTCGTTGCTAACCGTTGCTTCTTCCCTGATGGATGTTGTTACCCGTCCTGAGCAATTTTGAAGGGCGGTTAGAACATCATGTCCCTAGGTCAGGGGTAGTCAAACTGCGGCCCTCCAGATGCCCATGGACTACAATTCCCATGAGCCCCTGACAGCAAAAATTGTAGTCCATGGACATCTGGAGGGCCGCAGTTTGACTACCCCTGACCTAGGTGCTTCCATGCTTTCGAGGACAGGCAGGGGGCAGAAAGGCAGGGCCTCAGGTAACTGCTGACAGCACTTGGTTGCCTAGTTGCTCACATATTTATTTTACGCCAGATGTTTCCCATGCTATTCAATCTCAAGTGAACAGAAACAAATCCAAATGGCTGTTTCTTCCTATTTACCTCTGGAACCTGTTAACCTTTTTCATTATCCTGTATGTCAATTTACCCTCACACTTCGCCTATAGGTTATGAGCTGCTTACTTCCATTCCATCATATTGCATCCGAGGAAGCATGCATGCCCACGAAACCTCCTCCCTGCAATCAAACCTTCTTGGTCTTCAAGGTGCCCCTGGCCCCTAAATTTGTTCTGCTGCTTCAGACCAACACGGGGACCCCCTGGAATCTATCACCCTCATTGCTGCTGCTGTTATTGCGGCCCTTGCTGGCACATTGGGCGTCTAAACTCGCCCCCAAATCTCCTGGGAGGCTTTAATGTTATCCTTTCTTTTCAAGCTGAGCCTTTGGGAAGCCCCCGCATCATCCGCCCTGCACGGAGGCCGCCTCAGGCGAGGCACGCCGCCTCTCCCGCCGTTTCCTCAGACCCCCTTCCCGACCCCCAAAGCCGGCTTCGAGGCCCCCCTCCCAGGGGCCGTTGGACCCAAACCCCGTGGCGCTCTGAGGCGACCGGGGCGCCGTTGCCCGCCTTCCCGCCCTTTTCTTAGCCCTGCGGCGCTGCCGCAGACCGAGGGCGCGGGAGGCGGGGCTTGGTCGGGCGCGGCCGCGGCGGCCAATGAGAGCGGGCCGGCTCGGGAAGGGGCGGCGCCAGGAGCCGGTGTCGGGTCCGCACGTTACGCGGCCGGCCTGGGGGGGCGAGTGTCCGGCCGCGCGTCCCGACGGTCATGGCCGACTTCGGGCAGATCCGCGTGTTGGGCAGAGCCCTCTCGTCCGCCGAGTCCAGCCCGCTGCCGGCGATCGGGGCCCCCTCTCGGTCGCCCATCGAGGTGCGCGTGCTGGTGGTCAACACGGGAGGCACCATCGGGATGGTGCCGCACTCGGAGGGTGAGTGGGGCGCGCCGCGGTGGCCAGCCTCCAGGCGGCGGCGGGAGGCCGCCCGGGAGAGGGGGCAACCCACCTCTGGCACGGGGGGGGTGGCTTGCTTGTGAACAAGGCCGAGGGGGGGCGTGTTTAGGGGTTGAACCCCCCAAAGATGAAATGGATGATGCCACAATCTGCTCGTTGAATCGGTGCAAACCTCTGAGCAATAGGAGAAAGGTTTTAACATCCAAGGAGGAGTTGAGGGAGAGCGAATTAAGAATCTCCACGAAGGTGGTGGGATGTATGGCTTAACGCGCGCTCCCCCCCCTCCCTAAAAATCCTGTGCATGGATTTAGTTGGTGGAGTGGTTAAGAGTGGTGGAGTCTGATCTGGAGAACTGGGCTTGATTGAGCTCGTCGCTGTCTTGATAGAGCTGTTCTTGCATAGCCGTTCTGTCAGAGCTCTCTCAGTCTCACCTGCCTCACAGGGTATCTGTTGTGGGGAGAGGAAGGGAAGGAGATGGACGGTTGCTTCCGGACTCCTTTGTGTAGTGAGAAGCGGAGTATAAAAACCAACTCTTCTTCTTAAAATGTTTATTTTACTTCTCCTGGGGAAAATGGATGCTTTGGAAGGGGGGAAGCATGACATTCCCCCCCCCCCCAAGTTCCTTCCCCTCCCTAGTACCCGCTCTCTCAGGATCCACGGTCAAATCTCCAGGTGTTGCTGAACCTGGAGCTGGCAACCCTCGTGGGCACCCAGGGCCCTGTTGGTTTTCCTGCAGCAATGGGGTCACTCCACTTTGCCACCTGTCTGCCCATCCCCTGCCAACATGCCACAGGCTCTTTAATTCCTTTTAATGTTTTTAAAGCGATTTTTGCAATAAGCAGTGTCAATAGTGCAGGCCAGCAGGCAGATGATGAAATCTCCGGCAAGAAAAACTGTAGAAAAGGATGGGCATTGTGGTAGATCCAGGAATTGGATAGGTTAATGCGTATATTTTAAATAAGCAATCACAGGTGGTGGGTTTTCTTTTTTCTGTTTGGTTCAAGGGTTCATAAGCAGACATAAAGATCAAAGAAAAAAGCTTGTAATAATTCTAAATATGACTTCCTTTTAAGTCTATTTTTACTCGAGTCTGTGGCACCTTAAAGATCAAAAAGATGTTGCTCTAAGCATAAGGTTTCATGGGCTAGAGCTCACTTAAATTTACGGGGTAATAAAAGTTTGTTGCCCCAGGAAGTGACTTGATGGGACTTCACACACAAAGTGCTGAAAGTCCAGTAAAAAGATTTTATAAGGAAATCATTTCCCCTCAAACGATTTTGTTATGATCAAACTTCCATTTGTTAAAACCAAGCTTAAATTCTTCTGGAAGACTCCTTCCAGGCATATTACAAATTCAACAGGTGGAGCATTATCCAATGCATCTACAGATCTGTGTGTTGAATTTTAGACTGAGGTAGTTGACAAATGAGCCTCTTGTGGTGCAGAGTGGTAAGGCAGCAACATGCTGTCTGAAGCTGTCTGCCCATAAGGCTGGGAGTTCGATCTCAGCAGCCGGCTCAAGGTTGACTCAGCCTTCCATCCTTCCGAGGTCGGTAAAATGAGTATCCAGCTTGCTGGGGGGTAAACGGTAATGACTGGGGAAGGCACTGGCAAACCACCCCGTATTGAGTCTGCCACGAAAACGCTAGAGGGCGTCACCTCAAGGGTCAGACATGATCCGGTGCTTGCACAGGGGGTACCTTTACCTTTAGTTGACAAATGCAGTCCCCATGCAGAAGTATTGGGACAAGTATGTGTGGGGTGTGTGGGTAGAGGGTTTAAATTCACACATACATGGTCAGTCGAATGAGTGAATCGAAGTTGTCTCTGTACATCACTTTTCCTGGGTTCCTGATTACCTATGGAGAGTGGTATACATGAAGGCTCCATACAGACATTCAACTGAATGGTGAATTAAGTGATGTGTGTGTGTGTGTGTGTGTGTGTGGCGGGAGATCTATCTGTTTCCGGTAATAACCGGAGAAAGACTGTCAATCCAACCAAGAGACAAGCCGAGATCAGAGTTGTATTCAAAACAAAAATGAAAGTTCTCATAGTCTCTTTATGTGGTGCAACAGACACTTTCCAAATATTGATGCCTATCTGCAGAGCACAACGCTTTCTCTTTAAAGTATCACATAGGCTTCAAGCTCCCAGGGTAATGGAGAGTTCTGCTTTAGAGAGAGAAGCAGATAGGCTTTGAAATATTCATTATGCTCGTTGGAAAGGAATAGCCAGTGAGGAAGGGTTTGTTCTGAAAATGTGATAGAAACCTAGCTACCTGTTTTGGCATTCCTCAGCGTTATTTGCACCACAAAAAGAGAGTTTGAGAGCCTTCATTTTTGTTTTGAATAGGCATCTTTATTGGACAGCCGTTGTCGATTCTGTTCTCGGCTTGTGTTGATATTAGCCAGCCTACAGTTTTCCAAAGCAGGGTGGTTAAATTGTGCCATTTCTCTCCCACTTTTAGTGCATGGAAGTCAGTAATTAAGTCATCCACTTGACTTACTCGCATGCTTGCAGGAGGGTAGCTGTGGTTGGCCTGAAACAACAGAACAAAGTTTGAATCCAGTGGCACCTTTAAGACCAACACAGTTGGATTCAAGGTACAAGCTGTTGTGCCTGTACACCTTTAAGGTGTCACGGGACTTGACTTGCATTCCTGTTCAGTCAACCGGCGCCTTGGACGGGAAACACAACTAAAATATTCATGGGGTTTGGAGGTCCAGCAAGGCATTCTAACAATAAGATAGTTGGTGGCGAAAGGGGCCAGTAAGTTGCAGTTGATTCATGGGAACCCTGTAGGGAAAGAATGGCCAAATGGTGGCTCTCCGGATGTCCATGGACTACAATGACCATGAGCCCCTGGCAGGGGCTCATGGTCATGGGAATCATGGACATCTGGAGAGCCACAGTTTTGCCACCCCTGCTGTAGGTGGCCAAACTGTTTAGAGCAGTGGTCCCCAACCTTTCTGAGGCTGGGGACCGGCAAGGTAACTGCCCCGCCCGCGCATGCAAGGCAAGCTTCTCCTGCTGCTTGCACCAAGGCAAGCTTCTCTGGGGCCAGGAACAACAAGCAAGATGGTACCAGCAGAGCACAAAGCTCTGGGGGGGCATAGGGTAACAGACGGTCCCTCAGATATGTGAGCTCTAACAGGTCTGTGACTCGCCCAGGGTCACCCAGCTGGCTGTATGTGGAGAGGGAATCAAACTCTGTTCTCCAGTTTAGACACCACTGCTCTTATCCACTACACCAAGCTGGCTCCCAGCATAAATTTTAATGTTTCAGTGGCAAGATGGAACTGAACTCCCCAAAATGATGTTCCTTTGGGACAGGGGACCTTGAGGGAAAACATGGGAGGATATGCAGCAGTAAGGGGGAAGTATAATCCTGAATGTAAGATGCTACTCTAAAAGAGGGTTATTTATTTATTCTACTTGTATGTGAACCTTAAAGATGGATCTTTAAGAACATAAGAAGAATTCTGCTGAATCAGACCACTGGTTCATCTAGTCCAGCATTCTGTTTTACACAGTGGCTAACCAGTTCCTCTGGAGGAACAACAACCAGGCATAGGGGCCAACCCCTGATGTTGCCTCCTGACTCTGAGGTTCAGAGGTTTAGTACCCCTGACTGTGGACGTTCTCCGTCATCATGGCTAGGACAACAAAAATAGAGTCCAGTAGCACCTTTAAGGATGAGCCTCTTGTGGCGCAGAGTGGTAAGGCAGCGATATGCTGTCTGGAGCTGTCTGCCCATGAGGTTGGGAGTTCGATCCCAGCAGCCGGCTCAAGGTTGACTCAGCCTTCCATCCTTCCGAGGTCGGTCAAATGAGTACCCAGCTTGCTGGGGGGTAAACGGTAATGACTGGGGAAGGCACTGGCAAACCACCCCGTATTGAGTCTGCCATGAAAACGCTGGAGGGCGTCACCCCAAGGGTCAGACATGACTCGGTGCTTGCACAGGGGATACCTTTACCTTTTAGCACCTTTAAGACCATCCAAGACTTATTCAAGGCGTGAGATTTCGAGTGCATGCACTCTTCCTCAGTCTAAACGAACAACCATCAGAACTGTGGAGATATAAGGCAAAAGCAAATTGTGGCAAATTAGTAAACTGTGTCATCATATCCAGATTAAGCCATATGATACCATATGATAATTCTTTGGTAAAACAGCCAACCAGTCCTTTTGAGTTTGGTTGTAGTTCACAACCGCCCTGAGCCTCAGGGGAGGGTGGTAAACAAACACAATGAATGAATGAATGAATGAATGAATGAATGAAATAAAACTGTCCACATTAGTAACTAATCACAGACACTTTCCCAGCTGTGAAAATCAATAATTAAAAGAGACTAGTTGCTTGCCCCATCCGTCTTCACGGATATCAGGGCTCACTCAGCCTCACCCACAGTGATATCAGGGCTCTCAGCCTCACCTCCCTCACAGGATGTCTGTTGTGGGGAGAGGAAAGGGAAAGCGACTGTAAGCTACTTTGAGCCTCCTTCGGGTAGAGAAAAGCGGCATAGAAGAACCAAATCTTCTTCTTTTTCTTCAGTAATATCAGGGCTCCCTCAGCCTCCCCCACCTCACAGGGTGTCTGTTGTGGGGAGAGGAAAGGGAAGGAGATTCTAAGCAACTTTGAGCCTCCTTCGGATAGAGAAAAGCGGCACAGAAGAACCAAATTTTCTTCTTTTTCTTCAGTAATATCATGGCTCCCTCAGCCTCACCTCCCTCACAGGGTGTCTGTTGTGGGGAGAGGAAAGGGAAGGAGATTGTAAGCCGCTTTGAGACTCCTTCGGGTAGAGAAAAGCGGCATATAAGAACCAACTCTTCTTCTTCCACTCAAGCGTGGAAGCATCTCTGCAATTCACAAGCTGTGCTGGCCAGTATCTTGATAGACCTATCCTTCATGAATCTGTCTAATCCCCCTTTAAAGCCAGCTATTCCTGTGTCCATTACAACATTCTCTGGCAGTGAATGCCATATTTTTATCTCTCGCTGTGTAAAGTAGGATATATACTCATCTTATTCTTGACAGCACATGTGGACAAAACCTAGAATTCCTTTCAAATAGACCCTTGAACATCACCCAATTATGTATAAACAAGCTCATTTGGAACTATAAGTCACACCAACTAACAATTAGAATGGCATGACATTACCAGAGGTATTTTATATAGCACCCTTGCAGTTGTTGTGGGGTTTCGTGAAACGCTGCGGCTTCTTGATGGCCCTGGAAGGGTTTCCCAAATGGGTGGGAGCTAATTAACTTATGTAATTAAACATATTTTGTACAATCGTGCCTCTTCTGGGGTTTCTCAAAGCCTGAAGAAACTTTCAGGGCTTTTTCAACGGTAAGAAAGTTGAGAAAGGCTGATGTAATGCAATGGTTTCACCCAAATTTGTTCAGGGTGAGCAGAGATGGGGAAAAAAAGATGGAGCAGAGTCTTCATATCATGGATTTGATACAGATTCAATAACTGTCTTTGAAAAAAAAAACTTCATGAATTCTAAATCTCATAAAGGATCGCTGGCAACATTATATGGCCTTCTGTCTTGGCAGCAGCATGTGTGAAAAGGGTCTAGGAGTCTTAGTAAACCATACATTGAACATGAGCCAGCAGTGTGACTCAGTGGCTACAAAGGCAAATGGGATTTTGGGCTGTATCAAATGGAGTATCGTGTCCAGATCACGGGAGGTGATGGTACCGTGTTACTCCTCACTTGGAGTCCTGTGTTCAGTTTTGGGCACCCCAGTTGAAGAGGGATGTAGACAAACTGGAGTGTGTCCAGAGGAGGGCAACAAAGATGGTGAGGGGTTTGGAGACCAAGACATATGAAGAAAGGTTGGGGGAGCTTGGTCTGTTTAGCCTAGAGAGGAGACGACTGAGAGGGGATCTGATAACCATCTTCAAGTATTTAAAAGGGTGCCATACAGAGGATGGAGCAGAATTGTTCTCTGTTGCCCCAGAGGGACAGACCAGAATGAATGGGATGAAATTAATTCAAAAGAAATTCCATCTAAACATCCAGAAGAAGTTCCTGACAGGTAGAGCGGTTTCTCAGTGGAACAGGCTTCCTCAGGAGGTGGTGGGTTCTCCATCTTTGGAAATTTTAAGCAGAGGCTTGGATACCCATCTGACAGAGAAGCTAATTCTGTGGAGGCTGAAGGAGGTGGCAAGTTACAGTGGATGAGCGATAGGGTTATGAGTGTCCTGCATAGTGCAGGGGGTTGGACTAGATGACCCAGGAGGTCCCTTCCAACTCTATGATTCTATGATAAATTTGGAAGGTTTTATAGGATCTTGTAAACAGGTGCCTTGCTGGAGATGACCCAAGTTAGCCTGAGTTATTAGATATTGGCAGCTAAGCAGGAGGAACCCTGGCTGATATTGGGATGGGGGACCAGCAAGGAAGTCCAGGGTTGAGAAGGAGAGGCAGGCTGTGGCAAATCCACCTCTGAACATCCGTGGCCCTGAAAACCCTAATAAGCGCATTGTGACTTGGCCGTACTTTCCATGGCCACAAATAGGAACTTGATCTGCAGAAATACATTTCAGGAGATAACCGGAAATATATTTTCAACTAATGTTGACTGCTGAGTCCCGAGAGACCCATCAAAAATTATTTCAATTAATCCAATTAAAATTAATTAAACACAATTATTTGAAATTATTTTTAAATGGCATCCTATGCTTTTGTCATTAAAGCCGCTTGATGCTGGAGATATAGGTATAAATCAGGGGAGGTGTTGCCCGCGAGGTTGCATTTAGGGCCAAATAATAGCTCTTGAGTACAGTGTTGTATACAGCATCATGCGCAGTTTGAATCTCTGGCCAGCAAGAATAAATTTAGGATCATAGAGTTGGAAGGGGCCTCCAGAGTCATCTAGTCCAACCCCCTGCATCATGCAGGAACTCACAGTGACCTGCCCTAGAAGCTAGGTTGTATAAAGGCCTTATCTTTAGGTACCTGCAAGGGAAAAAAATGGATCTGAGTCTGGTTCCCCTGACGTTTTACAAGCTTCTTAGCGCCCTGTTTCCGTAATACTGAAATTGCAACTATTTGGTCTGTTTAGCCTGGAGAGAAGAGGACTGAGAGGGGATCTGATAACCATCTTCAAGTATTTAAAAGGCTGCCATGTAGAGGATGGAGCAGAGCTGTTCTCTCTTGCCCCAGACGGATGGACCAGATCCAATTGGATGAAATTAATTCAAAAGAAATTCCATCTAAACATCCGGAAGAAGTTCCTGACAGAGCGGTTTCTCAGTGGAACAGGCTTCCTCGGGAGGTGGTGGGTTCTCCATCTTTGGAGGTTTTTAAACAGAGGCCGGAGAGCCATCAGACGGAGAGGCCGATTCTGTGAAGGCTCAAGGGGGTGGCAGGTGACAGTGGATGAGCGATAGGGTTGTGAGTGTCCTGCCTAGTGCAGGGGGTTGGACTAGATGACCCAGGAGGTCCCTTCCAACTCTATGATTCTATTATTCTAACTACTTGTGTTAGAAAATCTCTTACCGATTCTCGTTCGTTTGAGTGGGAAACACAGATCTGAATATGCCTGCATGCACACGGGGACATGGCTGTGCCATCACTGTTGTAGCAGCCAAAACCCAGCATATAGTCAGCCCCTTCCCATCTGGAGGAAGTCCTGCCGGCCAGAGCGTGGCATGCTGTTTGTTATCCATTGCTGCTCTCTGCGTGTATCTAAGTCTGTCGCTTTGTTCTCTTGTCTCTGGGAGGCTAAGCAGCTTTGACAATGGTTTGTTATCTGTCTGTTGCTGAATAAACTGCACTTGTTTCTCTGGATCTCGGGACAGATGGGAGAGAAGATTGTAGGGTGTTTTCTCAATAGCACTTGTTTCCTGCTTCTCTCCAGGAGGGATCTGATCCCCCCCCCCTTTGGGAATGCATTATTTAATCCCTGAGAGCAGGGCTAGTCAACCTGTGGTCCTCCAGATGTCCATGGACTACAATTCCCATGAGCCCCTGCCAGCGTTGCTGGCAGGGACTCATGAGAATTGTAGTCCATGGACATCTGGAGGACCACAGGTTGACTACCCCTGCCTGAGAGTATATTCCTTTCAGGAG
This sequence comes from Paroedura picta, assembly GCF_049243985.1. NCBI lineage: Eukaryota > Metazoa > Chordata > Lepidosauria > Squamata > Gekkonidae > Paroedura > Paroedura picta. Next base: position 169,718,268 of record NC_135370.1, read on the forward strand.
CTGGTCCGCTCAACCTTCATGCAGTGTTAGCTTGGAGAACTGCTATATGCAGGCCACCCCTGTGAGGTAGGGCAGCACCGAGAAACATTTAAAGCCATTTTTGATTCCTGACACCTATCGGGTGCTTAGCGTCAACCGCTCCGAGGCTACCCTCAACCCTTAAGGATCGGGAGCTTTCATATCCTGGGGACCACCTTCACCCACCCTGGTGACGACTCACTTGTCGTTTTCAGATTGGCATTAGGGCATTTTTGTCATTTGTTTATATTGCAGCTTCTGTTCGGCTCCCTTGCGACTAGGAACCTTCGCGTAAAACCAAGACGTACCCTTATTATTAGAAGCTATGTTAAGACTTTAAAATGGTGCAATTATTGAAAATAGTTAATTAAAGCCGCTAGCCCCGTGGGGGGCGAGGGACGGGGAGGGAGGCCTGGACCAGATGGTTTCTCAGTGTTCCTGCGGGCCTCGGGCTTCAGCTTTGCGGAACGGCTCCATCTTGCAGGCCCTGCAGAACTCTGTAAGTTCCGCCAGGGTGCTGATGTCTCCTGGGAGCTCGTTCCACCCAGTGGGAGCCAGGGCTAAAAAGGCCATGGCTGCGGTAGATGCCATGCAGACTTCTCTGTTAGCCGCTCCTGTTTTATTGAATGGCCTTCCCATTGCTCAAAGGTTACAAAAATGGTACAATTGAGTTGTTTAGGTATGTTTTAATGCAGTGGTCCCCAATCTTTTTATCACCGGGGACCACTCAGCGCCTTTTACTGAGGCCCGGTGGGGGGGGGGTAGTTTGCTCCTCTACTCTCAACCACTGCCCTAACGCTCTCTGATCACTATGGTAATGTTTAAACATCCCTTCAAAATAAGAGACAGACACGCCACAACAATGAACATAAGGAACATTTTATTTTCATGGAAATTTTAACTCATGACAATGACAAATCAATGGGAACCCTGAGCTTGTTTCTCTGCAACGACATAGTCCCATCTGGGAGTGATGGGAGACAAGGACACCCAAAGTGTGTTGTAAAGGGCCGGGGGGGTGAAGTAAAGGGCTGGGGGGGGAGAAGGCATCCTTCGGGGCCCACCTCCAATTAGTCGATGGACTACATGTGGTCCGCAGCCCACAGGTTGGGGATCGCTACTGTACAGGAGTACAAATCCCATGCAGGAGCACAAATCCGGGGCGGACAAAGTGCACCAGGCCAAATGCTCCCCTTTGTGGAAGCAGGAAGAAGCGGGCTTGCAGCTTGACACAAAATGGTCAATGAGAGACAACTCAGGGATTTTTCTTTGCTTTTGCTTTAAGGGCAAGAGGAGGGCAGGATGCTGTTTCTGTTGGCTGCAGAGGAGAAGACACGCAGTAATGGGTTTAAACTACAAGTACAACGATATAGGCTAGATATCAGGAAAAAACTTTTCACAGTCAGAGTAGTTCAGCCGTGGAATAGGCTGCCTAAGGAGGTGGTGAGCTCCCCCTCACTGGCAGTCCTCAAGCAAAGGTTGGATACACACTTTTCTTGGATGCTTGAGGATACTTTGGGCTGATCCTGCGTTGAGCAGGGGGTTGGACTAGATGGCCTGTATGGCCCCTTCCAGCTCTAAGATTCTATGATTCTAATCTAGATTAGCCTGGTTGAAGGCTGAACTTCTGAGGAACTCCTAAAATGAAAATGAAATTGGGACCAACCAATAAACCACAGTTAATGATGGACAGGCAACAGAGCACGGCAGGACACTAGTAGGTTAATCCAGACTTTCTTAGCCTGGTTTCGTGAAACCCGGGGGCTTCTTGACTGGAAGGGTTTCCCAAATGTGTGGGGGTTACTTCACTTTTTGTAGATTTTAACCATTGGTTAAACATTCATCAGGCGATATGATCATGTACGGTCACGTCTACCCACACTCCCCTCCCAAAATGACCAATGGGGCCTAGAGGGGGTGGGAAGAGAAGGGCGTGTCCACAGCTATGCTTCCCAACTATATACTGCTCTACTATTGCACATAGTGCAGGGGGTTGGACTAGATGACCCATGATGTACCTTCCAACTCTATGATTCTGTGATTCTGGGGTTTCTCACAGCCTGAAGAATGTATCAGGGGTTTCTCAAAGTTAAAAAAAAAAAGTTGAGAAAGGCTGGGCTGAACCGTCCAGCGGATTGTAAGTTAAATATTTTCCTAACTTCGGCACATTAGCAAATAAACATGTGCGGATCCGGCCTCTAAATGTTCCAGGCGTTGCTGTGACCTTTGGTTCATCTGTGCGGAAGAGGCCGAGGCGGGCACAAAAATAAAATGAATAGTTCTTTCCCCCTGCTTTGTTCAGCCAGTGGCAGCGTCTTCCGCTAATGCAAAAGCTGAGGATCTATTTCAGGGTATCATAAAGCCCCAAAGTTATAAAGCTCTGGGCAGATTTGAGAAGCTCAGTGAAATAAAACTGGATAGTCCAGTATGTACTGCCTGACTGTATTTCGAGGAGTGTTTAATGAGGCCTTTAATGCAACATTTGTTACAGTCAGTGAAATCCTTGGGAAAATACTTGGTATTTGCATAGTGCTGTGAAGCCTGCCAAGTGATTGACAGACGATGGTGTTTTCCAGAGTTATATGATTCAAGTTGCTCGCACAGCTGCCGATAAAGCAGGTAAGCAACAGGGCTTACAAATGGCACATTTCCCTCGGGGTAGCCATGCTGCCCACCCATCCACCCATCCCCACGGGAGGCCAAGCTACTAGCCCCCTACCTGGACCCAGAGCACTTAGCCACAGTGATCCATGCGACGGTCACCTCTAGGCTGGACTTCTCCGCCTTGCTCTACGCAGGCCTGCCCTTATCCTAGATCTGGAAACTACGACTGGTGCAGAATGCCACTGCCAGGATTCTCACTCAGACATCATGGAGGTCTCACATCCGGCTGGTACTCTGACAACTCGGCTGGCTCCCAGATGAATTCCAGATTAAGCTAAAGTTTTGGTAATCACCTCTAAGGCCATACAAGGTCTGGGCCCAGTGTATCTGAGAGACCGCCTCCCTGCCTATACCCCCAAAAGTGCCTTAGGCCCCGCCACCTCCAACTGGCTGCGGATCCCTGGCCCCAGAGAAGCACGTCGGACCTCAATAAGGGCCAGAGCCTTCTCGGTCCTGGCCCCCACCTGGTGGAACGAGCTCCCTGTAGAGATCAGGGCCCTGCCCAAACTTCCACAGTTCTGCAGGGCCTGCAAAAGGGAGCTCTTCCAGCAGGCATTTGCCTGAGACTGACCGACTCAAAACACCTACAGGTCCCCCCCTTTGACTGAGAGGTCAAACCATCCAGGGATTTTCAATGTTATTGTTCTGTTGGAATGCTGTTCTGGTTGGCAGGTTATATCATGATTGCTATCTGTTATATGTTTTAGGTAAATGTTCTACAAAGTTTTATGTAAACCGCCCAGAGCCGTAAGGGAGGGTGGTATAAAAATAAAAACAAACAAACAAACAAATAATTCCTTATCTCATTTATTCGCCACCTTTCTCCGCAATGGGGGACCATATATACATATACACAAATATACATAGAAGGGGAAAGAAGCCAAGAGAATCAGCCTCTACGAGTCACACGGGAGGCAGAAATCCATTAGGTGCAACAGAAAGCTTCACTACTGAATTTCTGCCTGGCACATGGCTGTTTATAGCACAGAGTTAGCATACACCTAATTCAGAGGATTGGTGTGTGTGTGTGGGGGGGTTCTTCACTCAGCAATGTCCCCTGTCTGTCCTTATTCATTTATTCAAATATATATACCTGCAGGACTGAAAGCAGGGTACATTATTAAAACAAAGGTTGCATCCCCAAAAGTTTGCCCCTTGAACCCTATAATTATATAATCAAAAGCCATTAAAATAGCGATCCCCAACCTGTGGGCTGCAGACCACATGTGGTCCGTCGACTAATTGGAGGTGGGCCGCAAAGGACGCCTTCTCCCCCCCTTTACTTCATCCCCCCCCTCCCGGCCCTTTACAACACACTTTGGGTGTCATAGTCTCCCATGAAAATAAAATGTTCCTTATGTTCATTGCTGTGGCGTGTCTGTATCTTATTTTGAAGGGATGTTTAAACATTACCATAGTGATCAGAGAGTGTTAGGGAAGTGGTTGAGAGTAGAGGAGTAAACTACCCCCCCCCCCACCAGGCCTCAGTAAAATTGTCAAGCGTTGAGTGGTCCCCGGTGATAAAAAGGTTGGGGACCACTGCTGTACAGGAACCAGGGCAGCAAAGTTCCCAGTGCAGAAACAGTGAACGTGTCCTCATCTGCTTGCAGATGGTGGCAGAAAGCAACATCGGGTTGCAGCTGACTTACAGCGACCCCTTAGGATTTTCAAGGCTAGAGACATTTAGACCTGGTTTCCGTTTACAGACAGGGGATGGGAGGGGGGGAAGCCCATTGGAAAGTGAAGGTTGTAAAGCAGGTTTTCAGTTCCTGGTCCTCTTTACTATGGACACTGCAAGCACGTTTCGCGTCATGACCCTTGCGATCCTTTTTCTGGGATGATGAAATGTCACAAGGTACATGCTGTGGCAATGCAAGCCATCCCTTGCAGGGGAACGTTTGCCTTCCGTGGCACCGACTGTTGTCCTTCACGCATAACTGCAATGAGGATATGACGCAGCTCATCCGAGCGTAGATTGGTATTGCACTCGGTTTTTAAATTCCTGGAGTCCAGCACTAGGTTTTCAGAAAACTGGGTTGCCTCTAGATTTATCGTCCGGGAATCTGTCTAATCCTCTTTTAAGGCTGTTTATTCCTGTAACTACGTCCTCTGACAGCGAAACCCTGAAAGCTAAAAAAATTAGTCTGGACCCATTGGTCAGTTTTGGTTTAATCTCTGTGAAAGAACCCTTGCATCATTTTATGGCTGGGGGTTACCCCAACATGAGGAACTATATTAAAGGGTCACGGCATTAGGAAGGTTGAGAACCACTGATCTAGTGTGAGCCTCCTTCTCCACAGCTTCCAAACAGCTCAGGTGTGTGTCAGTCTTTTCTGTGCATGTATGAAAGCAATCCCTGGATTCAGCCAGTTTAAAAATAAAAATTTCTTTGTCATGGTAGCTGGCACTCACTCGGACTCGACTCTTCCTCTGCTAGCCATGGAGGAATTCCTAAGACCCTTCAGAATTCCTAAGCCTGCCACATTCCCCCTTGAGAAAGCAGAAAGCAAAACATAGAGAAGAGACGTGGTGTTGTGTTCAGAGGCAGGAGTAGTCAACCTGTGGTCCTCCAGACGTTCATGGACTACAATTCCAATGAGCCCCTGCCAGCGGTTGCTGACAGGGGCTCATGGGAAATGTAGTCCATGAACAGCTGGAGGACCACAGGTTGTCTACCCCTGTTCAGAGGGACCGTCTTGGGCTTAGGTCTCTGTATTAAAGGGTCACGGCATTAGGAAGGTTGAGAACCACTGCTCTGATGTCAGCCTGCCATACCTTCCTACACACCACCGATAGTCTGATGTCAACAGAAGTGACATAGAATCATAGAGTTGGAAGGGACTTCCAGGGTCGTCTAGTCCAGGGGTAGTCAACCTGTGGTCCTCCAGATGTTCATGGACTACAATTCCCACGAGCCCCTGCCAGCGTTTGCTGACAGGGGCTCATGGGGATTGTAGTCCAAGGACATCTGGAGGACCACAGGTTGACTTCCCCTGATCTAGTCCAAGCCCCTGCAGAATGCAGGAAATACCCACCCACAGTGACCCAGATTCCATCCCCAGATGATGCCCCCCCATCACTCAGACACTCCCACTGGATATGACATCACTAGGCCACCTCCACAGCACAGGAAGTGGCAGCCCGAGAAATATAAACAGATGATTTCTGAACCGAACCGTACCTGCACTCTGGGCTGGCTACCAGTTTGCTCTTCTTCACCAAAGGGAGCCCTGCAGTGAGAGGCTGCAGAAACAGAGGGGGTGTGTTTTAATTTCATGGCTCTCTTTTGCCCTTTCTTTTTCCCAGGTCTTGCTCCTGAGGCTAAGAAGTTAGCAGGGGCTCTGTCGAAGATTCCGATCCTTCATGATGTAGCCTACGCCACGGAGACGAAAATGTATCACCGCCTCGGGATTGGATATGACACTTTGGTGCTTCCGTATGTAGTTGCCGTTCTTCATGAGTCCTGACTCTTCCTGCGATGTTTTGTGGTATCTCCGCTTTTCACGTTGCGTCTGATGACTGCAAGTTATGCCAGCTGAGTCCTCCAAGTTGGAGGGCGCACATGAAGTTCCTTCACAAAAACTGCCAAGTTCATTATTGAAAGGCTTTAGAAGAAGAAGAAGAGTTGGTTCTTCTATGCTGCTTTTCTCTACCCAAAGGAGACTCAAAGGGGCTTACAGTCGCCTTCCCTTTCCTCTCCCCACAACCGACACCCTGTGAGGGAGGTGAGGCTGAGAGAGCCCTGATATTACTGCTCGGTCAGAACAGCTTTATCAGGGCTGTGACAAGGGTCACCCAGCTGGCTGCATGTGGGGGAGCGGGGAATCAAACCCGGCTCGCCAGATTAGATGTCGGCACTCCTAAGCTGGCTCCCATGAATGAATTTTCTGTGTTGTCCAGTCTTTGCCGTAGCGCATTTCCTCTTCCTTTAAAACAGGGATAGTCAAACTGAGGCCCTCCAGATGTCCATGGACTACAATTCCCATGAGCCCCCTACCCCTGCTTTAAAACCTCAGTTTGCTCAAGGGGCTTTTGACAAGCATTGACGTTGCGCAAACGGAAGTTCTAGAAGAAGAGGAAGTTCTAGAAAAGGAAGTTCTTCTAGAAGAAGAGGACAGACAGAGACTGTCTAGAGCAGGGGTAGTCAACCTGTGGTCCTCCAGATGTTCATGAACTACAATTCCCATGAGCCCCTGACAGCAAACACTGGCAGAGGCTCATGGGAATTGTAGTCCATGGACATCTGGAGGACCACAGGTTGACTACCCCTGGTCTAGAGCACATGGAACTCAGTCATCCAAGCCCAGATTTCTAGTGCAGAGGTCCCAAGCTATTCAGGCCTGTGAGGCCCTTTGAATTCTTATACAGTGTGGTGGCTGCAACCACTGATTGGCTGCTGCAGGAGGTAGAGCCAGCCACAAAATGGCCGCCGTGAGAGATGGAGACAATCCCAACCAGAAAACGTCAGAGAAACACGGTTATGCATACCATAACATTAGCCACGTTTCGAATTTTCACGCAAAGGCTCTCTTGAACAGGAGGCCTTTAAAAAAAATAGTTCAGAAATATTTCCTCACACATGTAAAGTACAGCAGTGAAAAATCCTTAATGCGGTGGTGACAGCAGCTTTTAAAAATCTGCACAGCCAATTGGATCTCCAGTGGCCAATCAGAGAGCAAGCATGGCGTAGTGGTTAAGAGCGGCAGCTTCTAATCTGGCAAGCCGGGATTGATTCTTGGGTAAGAATTCTTGTGTAAAATTCTTGTGTAAAAATACTCACCCGGCAACATTTCCTCCCTCTCTCTTTCTCTCTCTCTCTCTCTCTCTGTCTCTCTGTTTTCGTGACAGCCTTTCTAAAGAAAACAAAAGAATAATCTACACAGTCACGGAACTTTCTCCGCTGCTGGATTCTGCAAATATGACCCCATCCGATTGGGGCAGGATTGCACAGTGTCTACAGGTATTCCAGGGGATTTTCATACCCGTTAAAAATAGTGCAATGCTTACCTTTCATTGTTGTTATATTCCGGCCCCTCCGTATGACGTCGCCAACATGCAGCTGGCTACATCCTCCATTTTGAAGTGCTAGTTGGTGAATCCCAAAAAGTGGACTCACCAATCTATGTAGCACTACCTAATGGAGAGCAATCAGCAGGCAGCCAGTGGAGGGATGTTGTGGATGCTAAAATGCGCGGAAGGCATCTCCTTCGCCCCGCCCCCCCTCCCTCCCGCCCCCCCTCCTGGGGATAGGAACGTCTTTTAAAGAAGTTCTTTAAACCTGGAGCAATGAATAGGCAATGCCAGAAAGAATTTCCCAAAAATGTTGTAGCACAAAGCATGCCTCTAAACCTCCCCGCCACCCAAAATTGGGAATGAGATCAATTTTAAAAATTAAAAAGACTCATGATTCAGTATGGAGTAGCGTTCAAAAAGCGCTATGCATCTGTGATTAGATGCATAGGTGTTTCAATGGAGAAGTATGCATTTTTTTACAAGAAAAATTAGCGGCTGTCGTGGGACTTTTAAAGAATGAAGAAAGGGGATTGGCTGCCAGGTTTGATTGACAGGCGGAAGTGAGTTACGTATAAACCACGTTGCTCTCTTCTGCCATTTCAAGCAGGCAACGTGGAGGGTAAGAAGCAAGAAAAGGTGGCAGAGAAGAGCGAAACAGGAAAAAGGTGAGGAGGGGCCAGGATCCATGATTATTTTTAGCGTTACGCCATTCAGCTGGCATAATGCTATTTTTACAGATGTGCGGAAATGCCCTCAGAATTGACCTTGCAAAGGATATAATATTACACATAGAATTTTTTTTTTTTACGTTACAAGCTAAACTGCTATAGACCTTAGGGATCAGCTATGTACTGGCAGACATCAATTTACACCCTCCCTCCCCCAGCTTGGATTTCTCAGGATGCATCAGGCTCTTCCATTCCTTACTACACCAATTCAGGTTGTGCAGGTCACACATCTGGCTTTCATTATCCACGGCAACACGCTGTTTCCATTCCATTTCCTTTTAAAAATGAGCTTTCAAACTTAGCTTAAGATTCATGGAACTGCACATTGAAGCAATCGGCTCAGCGCATTGCTCGGACCCTGCCAGTGAGGCTGGCTTCCCCCTGTGTCAGCCATAACTTTGGTTCTGAAGAGGTATGACAGGGATGCATCGATAAGCAGGATCCAATTTGGGACCTAATATTCTGCACAAAGCATTACCGGGGGGGGGGGGGGAAGGTAGGAGGTAAACAAATTCCAGAGTACCTTTTATCTGTTCTGCTGGAGCTTTATCTCTCCCCTTTTAAATTTCTGGCTGAAATCCATTTGACCACAAGGTGGAGATAGAAGGCAACTTTGGGCGCTGCCGGGTTTTTCTCATGACATGCTGGTGCAGGGTTGGCTAAACTGTAGCTCTCCTGGTGGCCGTGGGCTACAATCACCATGAGCCCCTGCCAACTGGCAATGCTGGCAGGGGCTCATGGTAATTTATTTATTTACTTACTTACTTACTTACCGCCCTCCCCAAGGGCTCAGGGCGGTTTACAGAAAACAGGGAGGATACAATTAACACATGGTAACAGTAACAGCAGTAATATCATAACAATAATAATTTAACATGATAATAACAATGATACATAAAATAGAAATTGTAAGAGCCTCAGCTCAACTCTTACTGGATCCCGTGGATCCTGGATTAGTGTTGGTCGTGGGGGGGGGAGCTTGAGGGCCAACTGGAAGCAGTGGTTTGGGTCGACCTCAACCAAATGCCTGGCGGAGGAGCTCCCTTTTGCAGGCCCTGTGGAACTGTTGAGGCTCCGTCAGGGCCCGATCTCCTCTGGGAGCTCGTTCCACCAAGTGGGGGCCAGGATGGAGAAAGCTCTGGCCCTGGTTGAGGTCAAGCGGGCTTCCTTGGGGCCAGGGACCACCAGGAGGTTGGAGGTGGTAGAGCACAAGGCTCTTTGAGGAGTGTAGGTGGAAAGGTGGTCCCTCAGGTATACTGGGCCCAGACCGCGTATGGCCTTAAAGGTGATAACCAACACCTTAAGCCTGATCCGGAATTGTAGTCCATGAATATCTGGGGAGTCACAGTTTGGCCACCCCTGGGCTACTGAATTAAAATCTTTAAAATCCTGTCGATCTTCCAGGAACATGATTTCGGGACACATATTGGACCACAGTGGGAGAAGGCGAGAATAAGAGTTGATTTTTAAACCCCGCTTTTCACTGCCCGAAGGAGTCCCAAAGCAGCTTACAGTCGCCTTCCTCTCCTCACAACAGACACCCTGCGAGGTACGTGGGGCTGAGAGAGCTCTGTTAGGAGGACTGCTCTGTGAGAACAACACTATCAGAACTGTGACTGGCTCAAGATCACCCAGCTGGCCGTACGTGGAGGAGCCGGGAATCAAACCCGGCTTGGCAGATTAGAAGCCGTCGTTCTTAACCACTATGCCACGCTGGCTCGCATGCTCATCTGAACAGCCTGGATCCAAGAATTCGGTGGTGCGGAGACAGGAGGTCCCACAGTTCAGTGGTGGAACACACATGTTCCTCACACAGGCTGTCCAATCCCAGGCAGCTCCAAAGAAACGATCTTAAGGACATCCAAAGAGCTGGATCAGACCGGTGGCCCATCTAGTCCAGCATCCTGCCTCACACAGGGGCCAGCCAGTTCCTCTGGAGGGCCAACAAACAAGGCACAGAGGCTGAGGCCTTCATAAGAACATCGGGAGAGCCCTGCTGGATCAGACCAGGGGTCCATCTAGTCCAGCATCCTGCCTCACACAGGGGCCAGCCAGTTCCTCTGGAGGGCCAACAACAGGGCAGAGAGGCCGATGCCTTCATAAGAACATCAGGAGAGCTCTGCTGGATCAGACCAGGGGTCCATCTAGTCCAGCCTCCTGTCTCACACAGGGGCCAGCCAGTTCCTCTGGAGGGCCAGCAACAGGGCAGAGAGGCCGAGGCCTTCCTAAGGACATCAGAAGAGCCCTGCTGGGTCAGACCAGGGGCCCATCCAGTCCAGCCTCCTGCCTCACACGGGCCAGCCAGTTCCTCTGGAGGGCCAACAACAGGACAGAGAGGCCAAGGCCTTCATAAGAACATCAGGAGAGCTCTGCTGGATCAGACCAGAGGTCCATCTAGTCCAGCCTCCTGTCTCACACAGGGGCCAGCCAGTTCCTCTGCAGGGCCAACAACAGGGCAGAGAGGCCGAGGCCTTCATAAGAACATCAGAAGAGCCCTGCTGGATCAGACCAGGGGTCCATCTAGTCCAGCCTCCTGTCTCACACAGGGGGCAGCCAGTTCCTCTGCAGGGCCAACAACAGGGCAGAGAGGCTGAGGCCTTCCTAAGAGCATCAGAAGAGCCCTGCTGGATCAGACCAGGGGTCCATCTAGTCCAGCATCCTGCCTCACACACGGGCCAATCAGCTCCCTTTAGGAAGTCCCCAGACAGCATCAGCATCAGCATCGTCCTTCCTGTGAGCCCCAGCAACTGATACGAAGAAGCACGCTATGTCTGGTATGGAGCCATCGCAAACGTCCGTTCTAGGAACGATCTCTGCCTGGGAGTTAAGGATGCTGCCACCAGGCAGGGAAGACAGTTTTGACCTAGCTCTGACTCGGCAACATAAGGCAGCATCAGAAATAGCCGCGGAGAGATCCTCTTTTTTGCCCACTGGGAAGCCCCCTGTTGTTCAGTCTGCTGCCAGGCTTCCAAAAAGGAGCTTTTCATTGTGGTTGAGACCCTGGTTTAGAAAGGCCCCTGCAGAGGTTTGGTAAAAATGTAACAGCCAGTGTTGACCCCCTGCCCCGCTCGGAGGCATCCTCTTTTTTTTTTTTTGCGATCCTTGCCGCTACCATCGCTCTTTAAGCATGATGAACGGCTTGTGTGGCATGTTGAGCTTTTAACGTGGGACTCTCTGGCCCACGCGCATGGTGTAGTGATGGGCAAACATTTGGCGTTTGAGGGCCCACTCCAACCTAAGAGCTGCTTTCTGTTGGTTGCATGGCGGTGGCCTTCCTCATGCTCACAGGGACAAGTGGCCAGACCACAGGCTCAATGGACTACGTGTAATTATTTTTCTTTTTGCAGAGATCTTACACCTAATTGTTGCAACCCACTGCATGGCAGTTGAACCAACATCGCTGCCTTAATTTTGGCCTGAAGGACAGGACCTGAGCCGGCTTGGTGTAGTGGTTCAGAGTGGATCTGGGGAGTCTTTGTGGTAGGGTGCAGCTTACCGTTTTTTTTCTGCCTCGCCCCTACCCCTCACCCCCAGGATTATCAACCCTGTCTTTACATATGGCGGCCCTGTCGAGGTGGCCTGGTTCTGGCCTAGAATCGTAGAGTTGGAAGGGGCCATTGTTGTTGTTAGGAACGAAGTCGTGTCCGACCCATCACGACCCCATGGACAATGATCCTCCAGGCCTTCCTGGCCTCTACCATTCCTCGAAGTGCATTTAAGTTTGCACCGACTGCTTCAGTGACTCCATCCAGCCACCTCATTCTCTGTTGTCCCCTTCTTCTTTTGCCCTCAATCGCTCCCGGCATTAGCCTCTTCTCCAGGGAATCCTTCCTTCTCATGAGGTGGCCATACAGGCCATCTAATCCAACCCTCTGCTCAGTGCAGGATTAGCCTCAAGCATCCTGGGTAAGTCTCTGTCCAGCCGCTGCTTGAAGACTGCCAGTGAGGGGGAGCTCAACAGCTCCTTAGGCAGCCCATTCCACTGCTGAACTACTCTGACTGAATTTTTTCTGCAGGTCCTATCCTCTGCTGCGAGCAGGAAACTTTCCCTGCCCTCCTCTGACACCCTTTCATAGAGTCATAGAATCATAGAGTTGGAAGGAACCTCCTGGGTCATCTAGTCCAACCCCCTGCACTATGCAGGACACTCACATCCCAATCGCTCATCTGCTGTAACCTGCCACCCCTTTGCCTTCACAGAATCAGCCTCTTTGTCAGATGGCTCTCCAGCCTCTGTTAAAAAATTTCCCAAGATGGAGAACCCACCACCTACCGAGGAAGCCTGTTCCACTGAGAAACTGTCAGGAACTTCTTCCGGATGTTTAGATGGGAATTTCTTTTGAATTAATTTCATCCCATTCGTTCTGGACCTTCCCTCTAGGGCAAGAGAGAACAATTCTGCTCCATCCTCCATATGACACCCTTGTAAATACTTGAAAATGGTTATCAGATCCCCTCTCAGTCGTCTCCCTTCCAGGCTAAACAGAGCAAGCTCCGCCAACCTTTCTTCATACGTCTTGCTCTCCAAACCCCTCACCATCTTTGTTGGCCTCCTCTGGACACGTTCCAGTTTGTCAACAATTTGTCTTGTTCCAGTTTGTTCTTGGATGTTTGGAAGTTTTGGTTACTGGGACTGAAAGGAAAGAAGAGGGAAATGAGTTGGTTTTTTATCCCGCCTTTTCAAGGCTTGAAGGAAGCGGCTTCCGATCGCCTTCCCTTCCTCTCCTCAGAACAGACACCCTGTGAGGTAGGGGAGGCTGAGAGGGCTCTGACACGCCTACTCAGTCAGAGCTGCACTATCCGGACTGTGGCGAGGCCAAGGTCACCCAGCTGGCTGCATGTGGGGGAGCAGGGAATCAAATGCGGCCCATCGGAGTAGACGCCGCCTCTCTTAAGCCCTACACCATGCTAGCTTTCCTGATCTTTAAAGACTGATCTTTATCTTTGCTGGAGATGTAAATTTGTGAAATTTTTCGTTTTCGGATTTCTTAGCCCAGTGAAGTTATATTGAATGCTCCATTCCTGCGTTTTGAACAGAAGAGGGCAGTCTTACGCAAGCCGTTGGCCTCTCTCATGGCTGACTTCTCCAGGCTGTCTCTACAATAGCCCCAGTTTACTTAATCTGTTCCCATAAATGTTATAATCCCCAAAGTAAAAGCAGCAACAGCAAAAAAAAAGAAAGAAAAAAAAGGACCATACGACTCATTTACATATGTTAACATTCCTGTTTTAAAGCCACTGCTAAGCTTTGCCTAATTAACAGTCTTCCTCTGATTAAGAACACATCATTAATATGTATACTTGGCGGCCCGGGTCTTTGAATCGTCCGCATAATTAGCAGCCGAAAGAAATAAGATTTTATGTCGACTGTGTTCTTTCACAATTAATTATCTTCCACCGGAGCGGGGTGGGGGGGTGGGATAGCAAAACCCAAATCAAAGGGGGCCCGAAGTGGCATTTTGTGATCTGGTCAGCAGCTATGGTAGGTCTGATCCCGTCAACCCTCGACAGCAGCCTTTTTTTATCCTCATGACTGCGGAGGAACCCCTGAAATATTTTCCCGGAAGTGGTGAGCGGCCCTTTCAGAGAAGTGGACTCAGAAGTAAGAGGCGGGACCAGCCTATCAGTCGGATCAGTCTTGTTCTATTGTTCCATTTTTACATTTTTATTCTATTATTTATTATTGTATTTCTGTACCGCCGCTCCCAGAAACTGGCTTGTGGCTGTTCACAACAGTCTCAATAAAATTCATTCCCCCCCCCAAAAAAAACAGTAAAACAATATAAAGAGCCAGTTTGGTGTAGTGGTTAGGAGTGCGGACTTCTAATCTGGCATGCTGGGTTCGATTCCCCGCTCCCCCACATGCAGCCAGCTGGGTGACCTTGGGCTCGCCACGGCACTGATAAAACTGTTCTGACCGGGCAGTGATATCAGGGCTCTCTCAGCCTCACCCACCTCATAGGGTGTCTGTGGTGGGGAGAGGAAAGGGAAGGAGAATGTAAGCCGCTTTGAGACTCCTTTGGGTAGAGAAAAGCGGCATATAAGAACCAACTCTTCTTCTTCTTCTTCTTCTTCTTCTTCTTCTTCTTCTTCTTCTTCTTCTTCTTCTTCTTCTTCTTCTAAAATACAAGATGGCAACATTTTTAAAAATTGCTCCCCATGTTCTCCATTGGGGAGAAAGAGACTAGGCCTGTGAATAACGGGACAGGAACTCCAGTAACGTCTAGAGATGTCAGTGGCCATCTGGGAAAGGCCCTGTAACCCCTGAGGAGCTCTCGCGTAATCCCAGGGTGCCCCAGAACCGTGGTTGGGAGTCCCTGCTCTACAGGCTATTGCAGGCCCTTCCCCTCAGCTTTCAGCTTCCATTTGCCTCCAGAAACGAGTCTTTCTGTCTTCTACACAGCTGCTGTCCTACATTGAGCCAGACCAGGATTATTTCCTCTGCCTGGGGGTGGTTCCCTGTCTTGAGTGGGCTGAATGCGGACTTTTCTTCACAATGCTGTTGGGGGTCTCGTAACTGGAGCTGCCAGGGATTGAACTTGAGGATCTCTAAGTAATGCATCAGCGGTACCATTAGAGTTGTGCGCGGTGGCATCCGAATCGGCCGTTCCAGGCCGACATAGCCGGTGCTGCGGAAGGGGGAAGGGGTAGGGGAGGCACGGGCGCCAGTGCGTAACTCAGCACACACACACAGGCACGGAGCTCCTACGATTCGGCTGATTCTACCACTGCCACACACAACCCTTGTAAAAACCGGTCCTACAAACACTCCGTACATGACAGTTTGGATGTAACCTGTAGCATTCAAATACTAGACTATGCCTGTCTGTTTTGGCTTTGAGATGTCGCTTTGCACCGAGTTATGATGCCCCTGCCTCTTTCCATGTTGTCCTATTATTTCCCCTCAATAAGATGTCCGGCTGCGGGCCTTTAAGGTTCCTATCCAGACGCTAACACAGCCTTTCTCCACTTTTCTACCGTTGAGGAACCCCTGCAACATTCTTGAGGCTTCGATGAACTCCAGAAGTGGTGTGATGGTGCAGAATATGGTTGGGAAGCAGAGCTGTGGACATGCCCACCTGGGGTCCCTCCTCTTCCCACCCCCTCCAGGCCCATCATTGGCCATTTTGGGATGGGGAGGCAGGTCGACATGACCATCCATGGTCAAATCACCCGATCAGTGTTTAACACATGTTCAACATGCCATTCTATGGATCTTTTGACATCGGTAGCACTTAGGCGGCGTTCTTTATGAGAACCAGACTCGGCGAAACGTCACAGGATAATATTATTATACTGCCATCCTTGGAAATTAGCATTCTCTTATTGATTCATTGTGATTTGGATTTTATTGATTAGAATGTTTTGCCTGTTTTATATGTCTGGGGTTTTATCTTTATATGTAAACCGCCACGAGCCAGGACCTCTGGGAGTGTCGGTATATAAATACAATAAATAAATAGATAAATAAATAAATAATATATAAAGGTAAAGGTATCCCCTGTGCAACCGGTCAGTCCTAGAGGAGATCAACCCTGACTGCTCTTTAGAAGGCCAGATCCTGAAGATGAAACTCAAATACTTTGGCCACCTCATGAGAAGGAAGGACTCCCTGGAGAAGAGCCTAATGCTGGGAGCGATCGAGGGCAAAAGAAGAAGGGGACGACAGAGAATGAGGTGGCTGGATGGAGTCACTGAAGCAGTAGGTGCAAACTTAAATGGACTCCGGGGAATGGTAGAGGACAGGAAGGCCTGGAGGATCATTGTCCATGGGGTCGCGATGGGTCGGACACGACTTCGCACATAACTACAACAATCCCCTGTGCAGGCACCGGGTCATGCCTGACCCTTGGGGTGACTCCCTCCAGCGTTTTCATGGCAGACTCAATACGGGGTGGTTTGCCAGTGTCTTCCCCAGTCATTACCGTTTACCCCCCCAGCAAGCTGGGTACTCATTTTACCGACCTCGGAAGGATGAAAGGCTGAGTCAACCTTGAGCCGGCTGCTGTGATCAAACTCCCAGGCTCATGGGCAGAGCTTTCAGACTGCACGTCTGCTGCCTTACCATATATACAAAATTAATTAACTCTCACCCATTCGGGAAACCCTTCCAGGGCCACCCAAAAAATAATTAAATTAAAACCAACATAATAACCTGGAGGGTTTGATTCCCATGCAGCCAGCTGGGTGACCTTGGGCTAGTCGCAGTTCTTTTAGAGCTATTATTGCAGATCTGTTCTCTTAGATCTCTCAGCCCTACCTACCTCACAAGGAGAACAAGGGAAAGGTATTCATAAGCTGCAACTGGGATTCTTTCAGTAGTGAAAAGTGAGGTATTAAAAAAAAACAGCTCCTCCTCTTCTTTAAAAAAAAAAATCAACAGTGCTTGTTATAGGTCTTAAAAATTCTGTATCCTATCACTCAAGTTTCCAAAGGATGATATTTTATTTATTTATTTATTTGATTTCTATGTACTTTCCTCCAGAGCATGAGGCTCATTTTAGTGGAAAGCTCCTGGTGATTGAGGAATGCCTCTCTCTTAGCTGAGCATCGTAAAAGGGTACAGTCACTTTTATCGAACAACCCTTCCCGGGCAACGCCCCCACCCTTTTTTCCTAAATTTCACCACTTTA